>NC_053490.1:278657207-278889707 GCF_905171775.1 Rana temporaria | reverse complement strand
TAAATGACTAGATACGCCTATTCATGAACGTACGTGCGCCCGTCGCAGTAAAGATACGCCGTTTACGTAAGGCGTTTTCAGATGTAAAGTTATTCCATCAAATAGCTGGACTAGTCAATGTTAAGTATGGCTGTCGTTCCCGCGTCGAAATTTGAACATTTTACGTTGTTTGCGTAAGTCGTCAGTGAATAGGGCTGGACGTAATTTACGTTCACGTCGAAACCAATACGTCCTTGCGGCGTACTTTGGAGCAATGCACACTGGGATATGTACACGGACGGCGCATGCGCCGTTCGTAAAAAAACGTCAATCACGTCGGGTCACCCCCCCATTAACATAAAACATGCCCCCTCATCCTAATTTGAATTAGGCGCGCTTACGCCGGACCCATTTACGCTACGCCGCCGTAAGTTAGGAGGCAAGTACTTTGTGAATACACTACTTGCCTTTCTGATTTAAGGCGGCATAGCCTAAATACGATACGCTACGCCACCTTAAAGTTGCGCACCCCTACCTGAATCTAGCTACAAGAGTGCCTATGGACTGGCACCTTGTGCTGTTCTTACCTTTATTTTTTTTAAGAAAAACTTGTTTGGCCTTTTGAACTCAGGCATATGCTTTTTAACTAAAAGTCTTGACTTCTCTGACCTGAGGGTTAGGTCTCACCCTAGATATAAAATGTGCCACACTACAAAATGCTCAATACAAAAAAAAAAAAAAAAAAAAAAAACACAAACACTTGTAGATGGGACTTTATTAGCACAAACAATAATGAAGCAACGCACACTCACAAAGGTACAGTATAAAAAATATATTACAAATTTTATTAAACAAAATTGTTTTGACAAAAACACAATAAGAAAAAACCAAGAGGCCGACATTGGAATAGTGCATTCCACCTATGTGTGGGCACACCCTCCCACAAGTATGTTGTTTTTTTTTTTTTTTTTTTTATATTATACAATGACAGTGCCCTCATTTATCACTGAGGTGCTCTTACTGGATAATGGAACAGTAAATGGAGTTTAGCTTTTGGTAACATAAATCAAAGTACATAGTGATAGAGGCAGAGAGGCACACAGAAGAGGCTTTTTTTTTAAACAATGTACTGTAGGTAATAGTAAGCACCTAAAAATACCCACCTAGAGGGAATTTATTTTTATTCTTGGAAGTTTGGTGTTTTTTAAAACAGATAACTTATGGTTGTTGATTTATGCAACCTATTGTTACAACTGTAGTATTAGTGCCGCTGTGAGTATGCGCTTTGCCTGTAAATCTTTGTTTTTTCAACATACTAAAGTATATATACAAATAGATAAAAATAAAGCAGTAGCTACTGCATATCATTTTCAGTTATACAGATGCAAGTTCACAAACTGACAAAATTTAAAATGCTGTGCATATATTTATGTATAAAGCAACAATGGCAGCCACTCTGATCTGTTTGAAACTAGCATAGATGGGAAAGGTGCAAATGGGCAGGACAATATACCAAATGAAACAAACTATGAGAAATGTATATGAATGCACATCAGGCACAACTGGATGCATTTTTTTGTTTATTAAAAGTCAGTAGCTAGAAAAACTGTAGCTGTGGCCGCCCCAACCTTTGATTCTCTCCCTCCCCGGTGATGGCAATACAACTGTGGGCACCCGGCTGTGACAGCTCGCAGCTTCAGCTAAGAGAGGGGGAGAGGAGAACTTCCAGTCAGGTCGCCTAGGCGGCCTGGCCAGAACTGTCAAAACTAGGTACCTGCCCCCCCCCCCCCCCCCAACTTTGTTCACTTTTTTTTCTAAATTCCAGCTCCCCTTTGTACCAATATAGAATTAATGTACTTCTTTTGCAAAAATAAAACAGCTTTCCATTCATTCTACCCATGCTTACCTCACTGTCTTCATGGATGTTTAGGAACCCTGCTCCATTACTTATGCCTTATGTTCCAGAACAGACTTTAGGTCATGACACAAGAAAGAGTTGACCAGCTGAGGGTAGATAATGCAGGGTGTGTGCTAATAAGATCAGCTGGTCCACTCCTTCCTGTGTCATGACCTAAAGTCTGTTCAGGAAGTAAGGCAGAAGTAATGGAGCAGGGTTTTTAACCACTTCCAATCCCGGGCTGTTATACACACATCCATACCAGGCCTATTCTGGCACTTCTCTCCTACATGTACAAATCATAATTTTTTTGCTAGAAAATTACGCAGAGCCCCCAAACATTATATATGTTTTTTTTAGCAGACACCCTAGGGAATAAAACGACGGTCATTGAAACGTTTTATCTTGCACGGTATTTGCGCAATAATTTTTCAAACGCCTTTTTTTTTGGAAAAAAAATGTTTCATGAATTAAAAAAATAACAAAACAGTAAAGTTATCCCAATTTTTTGGTAAAATATGAAATATGATGTTACACCGAGTAAATAGATACCTAACATGTCACGCTTTAAAATTGCACACACTCATGGAATGGCGCCAAACTTTGGTACTTAAAAATCTCCATAGGCAACGCTTTGAAATTTTTTACAGGTTACCAGTTTAGATTTACAGAGGAGGTCTAGTGCTAGAATTGTTGCTGGCACTCTAACGCACGCGGCGATACCTCACATATGTGGATTAAACAGCGTTTACATATGTCGGGCGGGACTTGCGTGTGCGTTCGCTTCTGCACGAGAGCTACTGGGGACAGGGGCGTTAAAAAAAAAATGTTTTATTTCTTTTTTATTTTTTACATATTTATTTATTTTTTTACACTTTTTTTTAATTTTTATTTTTTTTATTATCACTTTTATTCCTATTACAAGGAATGTAAACATCCCTTGTAATAGGAATGTGTGTGACAGGTACTCTTTATGGAGAGATGCGGGGTCAATAAGACCGCACATCTCTCCTCCAGGCTGGAAAGCATGAAATCGGTGGAAAAAAATTCACCGATCTCATGATTACTGTTGCTTAGCAGCCGCAATTGCGGCTTTGTTTACTTACGGGGACCCGGCCGTGACGTCATCACATCGCGCCCGGGTCCTCGGACGGTCATAGAGATGACTGGTGACCATCTGGTCACCAGTCATCTCTATGCTTCCTGCCAGCGCCGGACGATTCGTTCTCCGGGCCCCCTGATGGCACGGGAGAGCCCGGAGAAGCACCGGATGGCGGCGGGAGGGGGGGATGTCCCCTCCCGCCTCCTGTAAGAACAATCTAGCGGTGGAATCGCCGCTATGATCGTTCTTACGTTGTGCAGAATCGCCGGCAGAAGAGAAGGATATCTGAATGATGCCTCTAGCTGCAGGCATCATTCAGATATCCCCCCACAAAGCCCAGGACGTCATATGACGTCCACCCGGATCGTTAGAGGTCCTTTGTGGACGTCATTTTACAATGGGCTGGTATGGAAGTGGTTAAACATCCATTAAGAAAGAGAGGTAAATGTGGGTAGAACAACTGAAAAGCATTTTTTTTGCAAAAGAAGTACATTAATGCTATATTGGTATATAGGGGAGCTGAAATTTAGAAATTAAAATGTGAACAAAGGTGAACTTAGCCATGGCACTCTGGTTGAAAAGGGGCTGCTCTAAGCCCCTTATGCAGCTGGAAACTGGTGATTTAGGGGTTTGATTTACTAAAGTAAAATAGACTGTGCACATTGCAAGTGCAGTTGCTCTAGAACTTAGTAAATGAAGGGAAGCTCTTCTGATTTCCATCATCCAATAGTGTCCAAGCAAAAATTTAGTTTCTTTTTTCCTTGCATGTGATTGAACATTCTTTGAAAAGTGATGTTTCATCCCATTTACTAAGCTCTGGAGCAACTACACTTGGAAAGTGCACAGATTATTTGCCTTTAGTAAATCAACCCCTCTGTGATCACTTAAACATCATCTGTGCACATTCTAGATGCTTGAAGTTTTGATACTTGAGCAAATGTAAGCAGCGTGATGCATGTTGTTGCACATAGATCATATTTGATCACAGACCATACGACATAACTATTCGATTTTGTCCTCTTGAACAAAGACACAGATGTGTATCGCAGCTATTTGTACTTTCCATGTAAGCCCTGAAAATTCAATTATTTTTTTTCTAAAGCAAAAAGTAAAGTGCTAACAGTGAAAGACACAGTTAATCAGTTACCCTTGACTTTGGGAACGCTGCGTGTGTTAACAAAATAGAATTATACTTTAATCCAGTGGAAAATACATTTTGAAGAGAGAATGTTCACATATTGTTTAATTTAAACTTTGAATCCGTTTGAAATGTGGCTCACCAGGAAGCCAACCACTGTCAGTAATTGACCTGCACATTGGCACTACCTGCAACCACTGCCCTAGAAAACACCAAACAGAGATTCTAGTATTTGTATTGTCTAACATTGATAGGTCCTGGTTTACTGTACTATACTCCATTATACTATATATGACACAAAGTACTGCTTGTAGCATGAATCTCATTAAGAAATATCCTACTGTGCTGTTGATTTTTGTATGTACCTGCCTGAATAGACTGCTTCTCTTAACAAGCCGTTGGCCACAATCTTTGCAGGATATTTTGTATTCAATTGACAAATCTGAACTTCCAGGCAGAGAACTATAATTATGTTTCGTTATTTGTTTGCTTTGTATTCCACGTATACATATAGCAGATGTAAAATGTATCGTATGCATAACAAACTCACTGTCACATATAGAATGCACTTTGTTGCTTTAAATCAGCGGTTTCTAGCATTTATGCAAATGATCTGTAAAGAAGAACAATGAACAGGGTACAGTTCTTTCTAATCCCATTGTCGAAATTATCAGAGCATGCATTGTGCCTGTGCTGGTGGAGGTGGCTATGAAAAAGTGATGCCTTGTAGAGGAGGCCTCCAGGATGTCAATCTAATGACAGCTTTGCACGCATATAACTGACAACAGGGGTAGTTAGCTCAGCATGAAGGGTGGCTCTCCAGATAGGATAATCCCATCACAATAAAAACCTACATGATATAACTCACTGAAGGGCAAAACATTGCAGTAAGTAGTGACAGGTATATAGGAAAGTACAGGACTTTCCACCAACTATCTCCAGTATAAATCTCTTCAATGTACTTCCTACTGAGTGTTTAAGAGGGCTAAACTCGCCGCCTGGGCTGATCAGTCTCAGAGAACATGTGGGCTTAATTGGCTAGTTAGGTTTGTTTTTTTATAATTTTTTTCTATCAGGTGGTAATTTACTATAAGTACTAAGGGCCAAATCCTCAAAAAACAGGCTTAACTTAACTTTTCCGAGTTAAGTTACCCTGCCGCAAATCTCCCAAGTTAGGTGCCGATCCTCAAAGCACTTACCTGGAAATTTTCGGCAGTGCAACTTAACTCCGTCCGGTGCAAGGCGTTCCTAATACAAATGGGCGATTCCCATTTAAATTAGGCGCGCTCCCGTGCCGGACGTACTGCGCATGCCCGTGACGTCATTTTTCCCGACGTGTATTGCGTGTTTTTACGATACGCCGAGTTTTGAGGATCGCGCCGGGTAAAAAAAATTGCGGCGGAAAAAAAAAAATTCTAAATAAAAAAAAAAACCGTGTCGCGAGGAAGAAGGGTCTACTTTTACAAGGTGTAAACAGTTTACACTTTGTAAAAGCAGCCCTAATTTTACACATGCAAACTAAAACTTACGGCGAAAAAACGAAGCTGAAAAGCTTTGTGGATCGCCGTAAGTCCTAATTTGCATACGCTAGGCGGCATTTCGACACGAAATGCCCCCAGCGGCGGATGCGGTACTGCATCCTAAGATACGACAGTGTAAGTCTCTTACAGATGTCGGATCTTCTGCCTATCTTTGGAAAACTGCTTCTGTGGATCAGTTCCAAAGATAGGCACAGGGATACGCAGGCGGAACAGCACATCCGCCTGCGTATCTCTTTTGAGGATTTGGCCCTAAATTTTGCTCATTTGGTCCAAAGAGTGTATACGAGCTTAATGATTAAGCACAGATAAGATGTGTAAAAACATGTCTACGTGACTAACAACTGGTGTCCCTGGTGTATTTTGACCATCTGCAATAAAGGCACTTTTGAAAACTTTGGATGTGCAGCCATTTTTTCAAGTTTTTATGGAGAAGGGCCGGGGCTAGCACCCCTACTTGGTTCCAATCAAGGTATTGTACACACCGGGAGCGGCAGATTCCTCTTCTTTTGATGTATACAAGTTATAGCAAGAAAACTATGAATATGAATAATTTTTACAGGCCTTAGGAAAATAAAACTCAAATGTAGGCTGGTGTGAAATACATGCCAGGGCTAATTATTCATGGTCTGGGGCTGGTATCTTTTTCTGAGGTCACCGAACATTAATTTTAAATAATTTGGTTTTAAAGGCAGTGTGCTGTTCCACCTGTTTTTGGAAACTCGGTTCAGAGCTGAATTCTGCCGAGAAACCCGGCCGTGTGTACACTTTCGGCCGAGGAAGCCGACGAGGACCTCGGCGAGGAAATAGAGAACATGTTCTCTATTTCCTCGTTGTTCAATGGCAAAAGTCGGCCCGCCGAGTTCCTCGGCGGCTTCCACACTGAACTCGACGAGGAACTCGATGTGTTTGGCACGTCGAGTTCCTCGGTCGTGTGTACGGGGCCTGAGGTTCATAGCTCTTTTATGTGCCAATGGTTATCTGTCCCGCTTTAAAGCACCAGGTTTATCCTTGGTGCCCTTCCCTTGGTCATGGAAATGTCCATATTTGTTTGACCCTATTTAGTCTTAGTGCTATGATCTCTACATTTGTTAGATCTATTAGTGGTTATTGCATATCTTAGTTTTTAAAGTGGGGTTATACTGGGACTGGCTTAACATTTTTTGTCATTGCCATTATCCTAACCTCTTTTAGACGTGAGCATAAAGCTTCATGTATATGGGACCTTTTTACAACCTCTCCTGAACAATTTAACTTCCCACGTTTAAAACATCAGTTTTGCAGCGTTTAAAAACATATTTTTTTATTGTTTTGGGTTTTTTTAAATGCCAAAAATGCCTATAAACCTAACGTGGCTAAACTGCCTCCGAACATCCGTTTAGCAGCAGCAGTGTAACCTACTGTTAAGGCCCCATGTCCCTCAATGGATTTCAAGTAAAAGATTTTATGGTGAGTACAAAAAGCTTTATGTACATCCCATGATTGTTCTGTAAAACATTTATAAAATGTATATCTTTTGTTAGCATACTGAAGGGATCTTACTATTGGTTTTAGTATGATGAACATAAATGAGATCCTCTGTCACTTTCACATTACAAGATTTTGAACAGTATATACAGCGATCTTGCAGCAAAATGCATTTTACACTACTAGATTATGTATGTCAGAGAACAACTCCAAGGCTTAGCAGTATACTGTGTAATGGGATGCTTTATGCACAGCAAGGCTACTCTTTTAGTTTGCTCAGGTTGAAATTGTCACAAGTAGCTAAGTTCAGTAAACATCATCTAAAGCATTCATGTTTAACTCATGTCCAGCTGCACAAGCTCTTAAATATACAGTGCCTTGAAAAAGTATTCATACGAGGGGGTGAGGTTTGAAGTCTGAGTAGACTTGTCAGATTAGTGCTCCACTCCTAAAGGGATGCTTCTGCCACTTTCTATTACGTCCCAGCTCAGCTCTGCTGTCAAAAATGTGCTGCCTAAGCTGTGGATCAGCACACACGCTTGTGGCCTATGAGGGTCTGGTAAGCAGCCAAATGTATTACTTTTGAGCACGGTGGTGTCTTCATACCAAAGAGTCCACACACCTTGGGATCAGCATCTGTTCCCCGCTGCCAGCTAAACGTAAAAAAAAAAAAAGAATTGCTGGCAAAAAAAAAATTGGGAAGAAAATGGCATGCGTTCCCCCAAAAATCTATATCAGACCATTATCTGAGCATGCAGCCTGGTGGGTCAGGAAAGCGATGGGACAAGCGAGCACCCCCCCCTCCTGAATCATACCAGGCCACATGCCCTTAACATGCCCCACCCCAAAGCACCTTGATGGGGGAAAGGGCCTCTTCTCCAAAACCCTGGGCTGTGGTTGTGGGGGTTTGCAGGCAGGGTGCTAATCAAATCTGGAAGTCTCCTTTAGCAAGGGGGGCCCCAGATCTTGGCGCACACCCTATGTGAATGAGTATGGGGTACATAGCACCCCTACCAATACACCAAAAAAGTATAAAAGTGAATAAAGACAGTACAAGAGTTTTAGACAAGTACAAGTCTTTTTTCCCCAATTTTTTTTTTGCTGGCAATTCTTTTTTTTACATTCAGCTGTCAGCAGGGAATTGCAAAACGCAATCTGCTGCTCACCCTTTCCAAAAATGCACAGGCTGAAAAACACATCTATGTGAACGTGTACCATAGGAAACTATGTTAAATAGACTGTAGTGCATTTCTGCAAACTGCAAAATGCACTAAAAAGACGCATAGCGTTAAACGTGTTAAAGTAGGGTAAGAAAATGAACTCCATTGTGTTGCATTCCAATCAATAGGACATGGCATGAAGAATTATAGAAATGTCTACAAACTATTGCTAAAAGTCTAGTGGGTCTATTTATAAAAGTGTTCACACAAGATTCAAGGAACTTTCAATCCAGGAAATACACATTTTACACTTTTCTAAGTGTATTCACTTAGAAAAGTAGACCCCTAGGTGTTCATTAGTCCATGATAAGACAGTTTGTCTAAAAATCAAAGGACAAATAGATCCTCAAAATTTAATACCACACATATCAAGTTTGCAACAGACCACTTTGTTGCTCCACAAAGCTTCTAGTGCAATATTATATAGAAGAATAAGATACAACTTGAACTATTTTTCCGAAACTTGCAACAAAGCAATGCTTGGCTAAAAAAGCACTGAACATCAAGCTTCGTATTCGAGTCGAACTCATGTTCGACTCGAACATCGTACATTCGATCATTCGTCGAATTACGAATGTTTTGGGCCGTTCGCACCAAATTCGAGTTACATTTCACAGCCCATAATTCACTGCGGCATCGCAGTGCATTGCTGACTGATGATTGGCCAAGCATACACTATGACCCGCATGCTTGGCCAATCACAGCTTGCAAAAAACGGAGAGCCATAATTGGCCAAAGCCAATTGGTGTGTACTGCCCGTGTCCTCTGCAGTTTGCACCTAAAGCTACGTGGTGTGTACTACCCGTGTCCTCTGCAGTTTGCACCTAAAGCTACGTAGTGTGTGTACTGCCTTTGTCCTCTGCAATTTGCACCTAAAGCTACATGGTGTGTGTACTGCCCGTGTCCTCTGCAGATTGCACCTAAAGCTACGTAGTGTGTACTGCCCGTGTCCTCTGCAGTGTGCACCTAAAGCTATGTGGTGTGTGTACTGTCTGTGTCTGTGCTATTTTTCTCAATGATTTTCATCCATATTGCAGGGACCAGACATTACATTAAAGTCGCAAGCAGTTTTAAATTACTTTTTTCTTATAGTAATCTCATTTTGTGCAGGGACAGTTCTAAACACGTGCAACTTCACAGGCATACTTTAGACACCCAGCAGGTACAATATTTAAAGGAATTTTTCATTATTTTTTTTAAGCATCATTAAAATCACTATAAAAGTGAACAAATATCTGCGCTAACTGATGAAAAGACTATAAAGCAGCCAGCACTAGGTATGTGCATTCCCGTTCGTACGAATGTTATTTTCGTACGAAAATGTTCATTTTCGTACCCGCAGAATAATGTGTACATACGAAAAAAATAAAGCACCAAAATACGAAAACGACAGGATTACGAATGAGCCGCATAACGAACAACCGCAAATACGAATGAACGATCTGACGAAAATACGACAAAACGAAAACGGCAAAAGAACAAAAATTACATCTATAACAAAAGATTTGCATTCTGTATCCTGTTTGAATCCCCTCTCTGTTCGTATCCTCAGCCGTATGTTCACACGACATCCACAACAAAAGATTTGCATTCTGTATCCTGTTTGAATCCCTTCTCTGTTCGCACCCTCAGGCCCCATACACACGAGAGGATTTATCCGCGGATACGGTCCAGCGGACCGTATCCGCGGATAAATCCTCTCGAGGATTTCAGCAGATTTCTATGCGATGGCGTGTACACACCATCGCATTGAAATCCGCGCCGAAATCCTCTGGCGATGACGTGTCGCGCCGTCGCCGCGATTATGACGCGGCGACGGGCGCGACGCTGTCATATAAGGAATTCCACGCTTGCGTCAAATCATTACAACGCGTGCGGGGAATCCCTTTGGACGGATGGATCCGGTGAGTCTGTACAGACGAGCGGATCCATCCTTTGGGATGGACTTCAGCAGATGGATTTGTTGAGCATGTCAGCAAATATTCATCTGCTGGAAATCCATCCCAGGGGAGATTTATCGGAGGATAAATATCCGCCGGAGTGTACACACCATAGAATCTATCCGCTGAAACCCATTTGATGGGATTTATCTGCGGATAGATTCTATGGTGTGTATGGGGCCTCAGTCGTATGCTCACACGACATCCACAACAAAAGACCCGCACCCTGTATTTTGAATTCCTTTTTTCTGTTTGTATTTTGGATTCAACAGAATGCAAATCTTTTGCCACAGATGTCACACGAACACACGACCGAAAACACCAAAAGAAAAAGGACCCAAAATACAGAATAGAAATCTTTTATTATAGATGTCATTTTCGTTTTTTTGAATGGGCAGTGTAGTTAGTAAAGCAGCTTCTCTTTTGTGCTGAGTAGTACAGTAAAGCCAAATAAACTTTTCTGTGGATTTTCATCTGAAGGGAGATCAGTTGGCCAGACTTTTGAACCCAAAAATGGTTTTCTGATGGAGTTTAAAAACGAACAAATTTTCTGAGAACGAATGGAAAACGATCGTTTTTATGTTTGTTGTTAAAAAAGTCTGACCAAGTGTATGGGGCTTAACAATCGTTAATATGGATGAGCCGCGTGTTGAAAGTGCCGCGAATCCCAGCGATATATTTACGAAAGTACAAAATGACGAAAATCCTTTTTCTGTTCGTATCTTCAGTCGCATGCCCACATGACATCCACAACAAATTGTCATAGATGTCACACGAACACACGACCGAAAACACGAACAGAAAAAGGAATCCAAAATACAGAATGCAAATCATTGATGAAAATTCACGAAAATTATTGTCTAACAAGTAACGAACATGAATTAAACAGAATAATGAACCATCCCGCATGTACGAAAATAAAACGGTAACGAAAATACGAAACGATCGGAATACGAAAAAATCTCGTCGTACGAAAAACGAACGGGAACGAACAGGAAAACGGGCGTCTTACGAAAAACGAACGGAAACGAACCTACGGAACGATACGAAACAGAACAAAAAAAAAACGAATTTTTTTTCTGTGCACATGTCTAGCCAGCACAGTTTGTAGATAAGCAAACAATAACAATATAATCCAATGTGCAGCGCTTAAAACAAATGGAAAATGAGTCCCAATAAACAATGTGTATATAAAGTCCTCAAAATATAAGTTCATCAATGAAAATGAAGATGTAGAACCTTAACCAAAGTTCCAGTGTGCAGATTTCGAAAAAGGCACACCACACCACCGTGCAAACAAACCGCTTACCAGAACAATAGTGTTATGGGCATGTAATCAGATAATGTGCAGGTCAGTGGCCTTCGCACTTCCAACAGACTGTTCAGGTGAGAACGGTTATCCCCAGGCAGCATTAATGATGGAATGGCATTACGAATATCATGAAGGTCCAAAAGCGTACATTGCGTTCAGCAGATATATAGTCATAAAATGCAGAGAGGAAACGGCAATAATGAAGCCCGTAGGTAAAACCAATATGCAATTTATTGTATGGTACTTACAAACAGGCAGGTAAAAAAGGCATCAAATAATATAAAACTCCATGGCTCCTAGGGTACTTGTGTGTCGGTCAGCCTTACATTTTTTATCCCATAAGGATATCTTCAGAGGCGTGGCCTAAGACACAAGCACGCTCATATATATGCAAAAAAAACAAGTCATCTGCTCCTGAAAAAACTACAGTTTTTAAAACTTTTCCATTGATACATGTTACCTGGGGCAAGACCCGGGTTCTCAAAGACGTTTTCACAGGCATATTATAGACACCCAGCAGGTACAATATTTAAAGGAATTTTTCATTTTTTTTTATTTTTTATTTAAGCATCATTAAAATCACTGCTCCAGAAAAAACGACCGTTTTTAAAACTTTTTTTCCATTGATACATGTTCCCTGGGGCAAGACCCGGGTTCCCCAAAACGTTTTACGACAATAACTTGCATATTAGGCTTTAAAATAAGCACTTTTGAATCCGAACGTTCGAGTCCGATAGACGTCAATGGGGTTCTAAATGTTCGCGCGAACGGTCGGTCCGTTTGAAGGTTCTGGTACAAGCCGAACTCATCCCCAATCAACACTAAAAGCTCACTGCAACCATGAATCATGGTTCAAGAAGGATTGTGGTTTGGGGTTGTCTTGGTGGCTTAGGGCCTGTACAGCCTGCTAGTAAAGAGGAAACTATGAATTCAAAGTTGCATATAGAAATTTTACAGAAAAAAAGCTTGTGAACTGAAGCTTAATTGAAATCCGTGCTGCACCACAACAGTGAACCCAAAACACAGACGCAAATCAACAATACAATGGCTTAAATAAAATAAAAATGTGTATTCTGAAATTTCCAAGGTACAGTTCAGACCCCAAGCTAACTGAAAGGCTGTAACTTGACAGGAGAGATCTTTGCACTCTAGACAGGCTGCAAGATCTTGGTATCGCTGGTATCAATGCTGGATACATGCAGTTAGCAATCCTTTACATAGTTCTAGTCTCTTTCCTGTCATACTTATATTCCGAATTTGTGCTGATTTATTCTTGATAAGATTGGAAGATGTACTAAGATAACTTGATAAGTTGTATCTGAGAAGCTTTGCCATAATAAAAGAAAAAAAAAGAAACCCTAGACATATCAATGAACTAAACAGCTTTCTAAAGAGGAATGGTCTAAAAACTTAGAGACCTTTGGCACATCTGCACACATGTGGGTTTCCATGCACAAGTGCACAAGGACAGTGCAGGGAAGGAGGACCAGCACCTCTTCTTTTGCACATGCATGAGCACAGCTTGACACATGCGCAGATGCACCAAGTGGCCCCACCAAGTCCCCAAGGCTGGGCAGAGCCCTTCAGTGCATCTATGCATGCGCTAAGCCATCGACAATAGTAGATCCAGTGGAGGCAAGCAGTTCCTTTTCAAACTGACTCTGTCATTCTTACAGAAAAAAACAGGTGCCTGCACTTTTTACCTGTCAGCAATTTTCGTTGCGGGTTACATAAGACCTTATGTATTTTAGAAACATATAGCAAACATCCTTGCTGAAGCACTGTTGAAATAAAGTCAGTATGCTACAAAAAAAGCCTCTAATTTTTAATTAGCCTAATCAGACTAATAGGATTGAAATAAAAGAAAGGAACGGTAAGGCCTGATTTCTGTACATAATTACTAAGGAAGCACAGCCATCATAATCAATCAAAAATAGGGTCGCTGCCAGAAAACTCGTTTTTTTTAAATATACATACATCATATTATGACCCAGACTATTTCAAAACAGTAAAATATTTTAACCTTATTTTACAATATTGTAAAACTGAGTTATCTAACCTGCTTGGTTTAATTGTAGGGTGCTCTTACTCCACTGGGACAGCCCCACAATAGCCACCATCTTGGCCCCAAGACTGGATCTCCTCTTCTTGGTCGTGGTAGTGCCAGCCACTTCTGGAGTTCCTGAGTTGGCTTTTTCTAGGTTGTACATCTCTCCACTGATGCTGGAGCTGCGGATGACATTCCTGGCTGAAGAACTAGCCTCCCCGTTGAACATTTTGGGGAGAAAAGATCTAGACATAAGAGAAGAATACAGAAAGGACATACTCTATAACACATTCAATACACATATACATAAATTACAATACTGAATTAGCAAATAAGCATTACTTTAATGATAAATAATAATACACATGCACCGTGTATGTGTAATAATAACAAGAGGACCGAAAAACTCAACTAAACTATACTATACAAAACTATGCTTTCATAATAGTCCCTTCTGGGCTGGGGTTTAACAGAATGAATAGGACATGTGGCTGAGACTTTCTCTCTCTCTCTCTCCCCACTTCCTCCTTCTGGGGACAGGAAGTGCATACATAATATAATTACAGACATTTACAAATTCAGACAGTAGAGGGCATCACATCCCTACAGTAATATTAAGCAAGAAATTCTAAGAGCTGCAAAAGGTGTAAAAGACCTATTGGACTTTCTTTTCTCCCCTACCATGCTGTGCTGTGCTCCATATAATAGCTAGTGAGCCGGTGAGCATTTGCTAAAACAGATAGGATGTAATATTCAGCCATACAATACCTGTATGCATCTATGTGTATGCATTTATGTGTCTGGTTGCTTCTGTTACCCCCTATCCTCATATGTGATCTGAAATCTTGGTTTAAGACCTATTCAGATTTCTTAGATTTTTTGGTACAAATGTGTTGGCACAGTAAAAATTTGGCTTTAGGTAGAATAAGAACTGAAGCCATTAACCTTAGTCATTTACGTGAGTGTCCAATGTGCTTGATTTAAAGTGATTGTAAAGTCTCAAGGTTTTTCCCCCTTAATGCATTCTAAGGACATACTCTATAACCCACTCACTGTACATATCCATAATTTCCGATACTGAATTGGCAAATAAGCATTACTTTCATGATAAATAACTGGCTGAAAAGAATAAAGAAAAGTAGACTTTTGTGATTAACCCCATAAAAGAATAATGGTATTTTCTTTGTCTAAAACCATTATAGGAAAGAACAAAATGCACAAGTATTGTATTTTTTTTCCAATATCACTGCACTGCACTAAATTCTGTTACGTGCTTAAATCTGCAGAACAACAGTTATAGCTTTGTATTTCCAAGACTAAGAGATAATAGTAAGGTAGGAACACATAAAGGACTGTGCCTGCCACAATCTGTATTATATCCCTGCTTTTATTTAAACCCTACTGATTCTTGAATTTGGTGTAACTTATTTATTACATGCTTGGCAAGAATCTTGTTTTTCAAAGATACTATATTTTTGTTCAGCATTTCTCCAGCATATAGCATATTGCATGATTATGTAAGAATTAAGCAAACTTCATTGCAAACCTTTGCCACTGTCTGTCTGCAATTTATTTCATATTTTTTTGCATGCCAAGTGGGAGGGACTGTCTGTTATAATCACGCAATCAATCCCAGTGTTTTGAAGAAAAACCATGGGGAAAAGCAATGAGCCAATCATACGATCAGGACATTATATTCCTGGTACATTCTGTACATAAACAGTGTACAGAATGCCCCACAGTTACCATAGTTAGAGGGAAGTAACATTCAGGGGCCAATTTAAAAGCAGCCAGGCTGCACATTTATAAAGCACGGTGATGTTCTTTATAGATGTGCTTAACGCTCTGCCAGCTTTACCTAATTCTAAAAATGACAGAGTGCTATTAATAAACTAATGGAAATAAAAAATAAAAGGCAGGAGGAGAGCCCTGTCAGTGACTTGCTAAAGTCACACAATCAGCATTCCTCCAATCACAAGGCCCTCCCTGTTGTGCCAAGCATTTTCTGAACTGTCTGTGAAAGTGAGTATTGGTGTGTGTAGCCAAGTGGAGTGTCCACTGTGTTAAATGAGACACTGAGGTTTGGATAGTTTCGAAAATAATAGGTGATAGTTAAACTAACAATTACTTACAAGATAACTTGTCTTGCATGTACAGTATAAGAGCCGGTTCACACAGGCGCAACGCATCAGGCGACTTAGCCGCCTGACAAGTCACACTCCAGGAAGATTTTGCGCCGTAAGTTACGGCGGCGTAGTGTATTTCTGGCGGCGGATTTCAAATTGGGCGGGTAGGGGGCGCGATTCATTTAAACGAAGCCGATTGAACTGCGCATGCTCCGTTTTGAAATTTCCTGCCGTGCTTTGCGCGAAATGACGTCGCAACGACGTCATTCTTTGAACTTAGATGTGAGTTACGTCCATCCCTATTCACGGACGACTTCCGCAAAAAAAAAAATTCAAATTTCGACGCGGGAACGACGGCCATACTTAACATGACAAGTCTATCTATACGCCACAAAATACCAGCTTTAACTATACGCCGGAAAAAGCCGACTACAGATGAAAATGCGACGGCCGCGCGTACGTTCGTGGCTCATCGTAATTCGCTAATTTGCATACCCGACACGGAAAACGCCACCCAGCGGACGCCGAAGTATTGCATCTTAGATCCGAAGGCGTACGAAGACGTACACCTGTCGGATCTAACCCAGAAGCCATTGTATCTTGTTTTGAGGATTCAAAACAATGATACGACGTGGGAAATTTGAAAGTACACCGGCGTATCAGTAGATACGCTGGCGTACTTGCTCTCTGGATCTGGCCCTTAGTGCATTGCACAATATTTTCAGTATGCTATGGGTTTTCTAAAGAGCTAAAAAAAACTGGCATTGATTTACTAATACTGTACTGGAGAGTGCAAAATCTGGTGCAGCTGTGCATGGTCGCCAATCAGCTTCAAACTTCAGTTTGTTTACTTTGACAAAAAGAAAAAAAGAAATAGAATCTGGAAGCTGATTGTGATTGATTTCTTTGCAGAGTTGAACCAGATTTTGCACTCTCATGTTTTAGTAAACCAACCCCACAGTCTCTAGTTAAAACTTCCAACAGAGCTGTTCAGAGAAGATGATGATTTATCATGATTCACTTCTTTGAATTATTTACTTGATTATAAGGGCCCTTTCACACATACAGACAGTATGTCCGTATTTCATCCATCCGTTTTTGGATGAAATATGGACATACATGTATCCCTATGGGATAGCGGGTGTCAGGGGACACCCAATGTGATCGGTCCCAGCTATGGTCCGATTCTGCAGACAGAGGAAAATCCTATTTTGTCCATCCGTCTGCAGAGCGGATCGGGTGAACACAGACAGATGGTCCGTGTTCATCTGATCCCCTCATAGGGGAGAGTGGAGATCTGACAGGGCGGTCCCTGCACAGTGTGCAGGGACCGCCCTCTCATCTGCCGGCTCAGCGGGGTTCACCTAAGTGATCTCCGCTGAGCAAGGAGGTGTTACCGGTACGGATCCGCATTTTGCTGCATTTTTTAACAACGTTTTAAACTGTGTCGTTTTTCGGGTTGTAAAAAATGGTCGTGTGGGCTAAAACGATGTGAAAAGCCCGTGCATGCTCAGAAGTTATGAGACGGGAGCGCTCGTTCTGGTAAAACTACTGTTCATAATGGAGTAAGCACATTCATCACGCTGTAACAGACAGAAAAGCGCGAATCGTCTTTTACTAACACAAAATCAGCCATCCGAATGGAACTTCCCCTTTATAGTGCCGTCGTACGTGTTGTACGTCACCGTGCTTTGCTAAAGCATTTTTTTTAAAACGATCGTGTGTGGGCAACATCGTTTTAATGATAAAGTTGGAAAAAACAATGTTTTTTCTAGATGCTGAAAAATGTTGTTTTTTACCAGCCAAAAAATGATCGTGTGTACGCGGCATTAAATTATCAGAGCTTGATTTAAAGTCATTGTAAAGTCTCAAGGTTTTTCACCTTAATGCAGGGGTAGGCAATCTCGCCCTCCAGCTGTGGTGAAACTACAAATCCCATCATGCCTCTGCCTCTAGGAGTCATGCCTGTGATTGTCGGGGTCTTGCAATGTCTCATGGGACTTGTTGCTTCAGACCAGCTGGAGCGCTGAGGTTGTCTACCTCTGCCTTAATGCATTCTATGCATCAAGGTCAAAAACCTTCTTTGCTGCAGCTGCCCCCCAAACCTCCTTTTTTCTTCCCTGAGCCCGATCTGATCCAGCGATGTGCATGAGGCCTGCGGCTCCAGCCGCTGTCTCTGTCCTCATTTGACAAATTGATAGCAGCAGGAGTCCGCACAAGTGATTTCCATGGGGGCACCTGATGAGGAGGAGTGCCAGCGGAGGACCCCGGAAGAGGAGGATCGGGACTGTTCTGCGTAAAACCCTTGAACAGAGCAGGTTTATTTAAAATATCTAACCTTTACAATTTCTCCATATAAAATTATGTTTTCTTTGGTTGGCTTTCAAAGAAGGTAGGGATGCTAAAGGAAATACTAAAGGAATTGGGGAAAGACATTTAACACATTTTATTTTCATCTGTTTCAAATGAGCTAATTCACAATTCATTATGTTACGTACAGAAATTTACATTTATAAATTGCTATATCACTGTAACTTATGGGGAAAGTTAATCAATTCACAAAAGGGAGCTGCCGAATCTTTTTAGGGCATGATAAGTGTGATTCATGCATTTGCTAAATTTACATTTCTTGTATTATCATATCAAGCAGTGTAAAAACATGTTTCTATTTCATTTGTATCACTTTGCATTGCATTATTGTAGTGCAAGAGGGAAGAGCAGATGACAAGGCCTTAAATTAGACCTAGCATTAAAGTTAAGGTGGACTAACTTCAGTTATTGTAAAAAAACATTATCTGATAATGAAGCCTGACCAAAATAATACAATCTTTTCCGTGCATTAAGAGGAAGAGCTATATACAGTGCCTTTAAAAAGTATTCATACCCCTTGAAATTTTCCACATTTTGTCATGTTACAACCAAAAAAGTAATTGTATATTATTAGGATTTTGTGTTATAGACCAAGACAAAGTTGCACATAATTGTGAAATTGAAGGAAAATGATAATCAGTTTTCAAAATATTTTACAAATAAATATGTGAAAAGTGTGGCTTGCATCTTTATTCAGCCACCCCCCCCCCCCCCCCCCGAGTCAATACTTTGTAGAACCACTTTTCTGTGTCAGATTGGATAGACAGCATCTGTGAACAGCAATTTTCAAGTCTTGCCACAGATTCTCAATTGAATTTAGGTCTGGACTTTGACTGGGCCATTCTAACACATGAATATGCTTTGATCTAAACCATTCCCTTGTAGCTCTGGCTGTATGTTTAGGGTATTTGTCCTGCTGGAAGGTGAACCTTCATCCCACTATCAAGTCGTTTGCAAACTCTAACAGGTTTTCTTCTAAGATTGTCTTTTATTTGGCTCCATCCACCTTCCCATCAACTCTGACCAACTTCCCTATGCCTGCTGAAGAAAAGCATTCCTACAACATGATGCTACCTCCACCATGTTTCACAGTGGGGATGGCGTGTTCAGGGTGATGTGCAGTGTTAGTTTTCTGCTACACATAGCATTTTACTTTTAGGCAAAGGTAAGTTGTGGTCTCATCTGACCAGAGCACCTTCTTCCACATGTTTGCTGTTTTCCCCATATGGCTTTTCGCAAAGAGCAAATGGAACTTATTATGGCTTTCTTTCAAAAATGGCTTTCTTCTTGCCACTTAAAGACCAGATTTGTGGAGTACATGACTAATAGTTGACCTGTGGACAGTGTAACGGATCTGCGTTGCACTCCGCTTGAGTGCTTCCGTCAGTACACTGCTTCCTCCAATCTGGACCTTCAGATATTACAGCCTATATATTGTAACTAAAAAAAACTGGTGAGACTAGCAAGCTCAGTTACACAGCTTGAACATGGAATCCTTTATTGGACAAACTCACAAAAATATATACACCAGGAGGACATTTCCCTGCCCCCCCCCCCTCCTGATCATATTACCCTAGCAAACTGTAACCAGAAACAGAATTAACTAATCATTAAGGCTGGGTTCACACTTGTAGGGTGCGAATTCCAGCTCTGTTTTCTCTGCAAAGAGATAACAGAGCTGTTCAGCGGTTCATGTGCGTTGTAGCTGCGGATTTGCTGACCTGGGAGAGGGAAGGGGGGAAGTGTAGTGAGCAGGGAGAGAATTCCTATTCAGAACAGAACACATCTGCAAATCAGATGTGTTCCCATAGAAGATAATGTGCAGACAATTCACACCGCAATGCCTAGAAAACGCACACGTTTTTTGGGCAATGCGCAGTGCAAATGCATCGCACATATGTGAACCAGCCTCATTAAAATCAATGTATTTTAAAATGTTATGCAAATTGGATGCGGTGTAAGCCACAACCAATTCGCAGAGGTGTGAACAAGGCTTTAAACAGCCTAGGTGATTCAGAGGCATGACCTTTCAGGACAGACTTGCCATCTTTTAGCTCAGAAGACACAACACACATTATCATAAATATAAACACAGGACACCTTTACACAAAAGCAGAAGCTAATTACAATTAACAATACAAACTGTGATCTTCCCCCTCTTCAGCCTAGTAGGCAACAGACTTCTTAGGAGCCCCCCCGCCCAAAGTTACTCCCGTCACAGACAGATTCTCCCACCTGCGCTGTGGATCTCTGCAGTTTCTCCAGAGTTACCATGGTCCTCTTGGCTCTTTCTCTAATTAATGCTCTTCTTGCCTGTCAGTTTAGGTGGACAGCCATGTATTGGTAGGTTTGCAGTTAAAATTACACACAGGTGGACTCTAATTACTAATTAGGAGACTTCTGAAGGCAATTGGTTCCACTAGATTTTAGTTAGGGGTATCAGAGTTTAAAGGGGGCTGAATACAAATGCACGTCACACTTGTCAGATATTTTTTTCCCAATAAAAATACATTAACATTTTTGGTTGTAACATGACAAAATGTGGAACATTTAAAGAGTATGAATACTTTTTCAAGCCATTGTAACTGTTTAAACAGATACAAAAGCTTGCTTCTTATAAATATAGTAATTGCACATTCAGGTAACATCTTGTACCCCACAATAAAATAAACTTTAGATGTAGCAATCCAAAAGGTTGATTTAATTAGAAATCAAAAAATCTATTTAAAAAAATCATATAAAAGCATCCACACTAAATACCATTAATACATTTTAGTTTTTAACAAGGCTCTTTGTATGGAATAGTAAACACTACCACATGCACTCATACTACCATTCCTGGATAACTGTTGTTTTGGACTGCTACATGAGGTACTAAATGAGGTACTGAACCTAATTCTTTTTTCTACAAAATTGACTCCTTGTCTAGCTTAACACTGTGACTACAGCAAAACATATGCATTACCATTCAAATTATAGAACCTCTTCTGCTCCGCCAGCACTATCTATTTGCCAGCAGCTGGAGCTGTCTTATTAGATAGTATATAGCTTTATGTTTAGCAGAATAGAAGTGGAAAAAAATATTGAAAATAACTATATAATAGCACTATAATGGTCTGTTTTTTCCTGCAGTAAAATGCACATTTTACCCACAATGCACGTTTTATGGTATGAGAATGCATATCAAATAGCAATCCCATTTATTCCACTGTGGTTAGTTCAGGTCTATACATTGCAGGTTAGTGTGCTTTTCAATTATAGGGCATGGTGCAATATTTTTTGGTGTATGCGCATTAGGCAGGCCATTTAAAAGACATAATTAATGCACCCATGTATACAGTAGTTTTGTGCATATTTAATAGCTGTCATTGGCTGACAGATGATCACGTGGTAAGGGGCCTGGGATCTTATAGACTCACTGATCACAGAGTGCACCACACGTGGCCCACAGGGATGCGCTGACAGCGCATGTTCAGTAGGATAAATATGGACACCCTCCCGGCAATTAAGACTTGCGATGTCTTTCGCGGGAAGAAGTTAAAAAAGAAAACTAATGCAGCCACCACATCTAATAATTGGTAAACTGCAATATATAAAAGGTTTAATATCACTTTAACTGTACTTTGTACTTTATTCATTTACAGTTACTTACAGAAGCTCTCCTCCCCTGGAGTAGGAATTTGACAACCAGTAAATCGTAGACTTTGAATTTCCAGTATATGCTATTTCCACAGTTTTTTTGCAAGTTTCAATGAATTCCTCTTTTCACCTTGTGTGTTTTATACCTCATTAAGTGGTGTGAATGTGAGATGTTTCCATGCCACATAGCTTGCTTTAGTCTTCCTTGCCCAAATCATTATCCTAACACTTCGCCATTAGTACCTCTAGAGTTGATGATCCTTTCCCTATATTTCTTGTATATTAAAAGCCTGTGGCAGGCTCCACCTGATTGAACAGCAATCTACGGCAACAAGATGTGTGTCTCTCAACATTATGGATTATCCTCGCCATCACAAGACAGCTCATCCCAGGACTGATATATTGAGACAAAAACAATCAAAACACAGATTTTTATGACAGACTAATTATGCACAATGTTTGCAGACACGCTGTGGGCATCCAGTACAAATTTAAATATATACTCTTCCTACAACTGTGGGGAATAAAAAGGAATACAAATATATAACTACAGCATGTACGAGAGATCTGGGCTGCTCTGCCTTATAAAGTAGGCAGATATTGCTGGCGATTACAAAATATTCCTGTCACTATACAGATTCTTAAAGTGTCACTAAACTCAGCCCCAGGACACCGCATTCACTATATCTGGTCTCCCACAGCACACCGAACATGGAAATGCAATTATTTTAGTAAATATATACTGCTAAATACCTTTTCTCATCAGCAGTATTTAGCAGTCTTGTGACTTCTATCAGTGTCTGGCCGAGCGCTAGTTAAAGCTTGTAGGAGGGGTTTTCATTCTGCTCTGATTGTCCTATGAGGCAGCATGACCCCTGACTTTTTTGTCTGAACAGTACTGATCAGCTCTGTGCGGATCACATGCACCCTCCCGGAAAAAAAAAAAAGCCTCTATAGCAATGCACACCAAACTGGCCATGTGCAGAGTGCCTCCAGGGCTCTGTACTATCAGAAGGTGAATTATGAACAGTAAAAGAAGAGGAGGATTAGAGAAGACAGGATCAAACAGCCTTTTTGCACAATGCACAGTGCACAGTGAGTATAACAAGCATGCTTTACTGCATATACAGAACAAATTTACTGTTGTGGGTTTAGTAACATTTTGATTTGGCTAAGAATAGGATTAAATCATGCAAGGTGAAAGGGGTGAATAGAAACGGTTCAGCAAGATTTCCCAACGTGTTGGACAATCTTTATAACTAAGCTTAAAAGGATCCTGTCTGGAAGGAAATATGATAGCAGTAAGGCCTCATGTACACTAGGCGCCAAATACTCCACATTTAAGGAAGTTTGAATCTTTTTGCCTTTAAACGCCCCTCTTTGTCACAGACGGGAGATACATTTCTGCCTTGTTTAGAAAATTCACCAATTACTATCAGGTGTCGGCTGCAGAGGTAGCCAGAAAGGTTTAAGGCCGTTGGATAGCTTCAGCTGTTCAGAATGATAAAATTAAGGCCTCTATAAGTTGTCCAGAGGATTACTACTGAATGCTGCATCCTGAGGCTTGTTGAGTTAAGGAGAGCAGTGAGCTTAGGAAGACTTCTGAAGGTGAAGTGCTTGTTGAACTTTTTGCTGTGTGATAAGAAAATCAAAAATACTATTGTTTTCTGCTGGAAGACCAGCAGTGTCTGCCCAGCAGTAGCCTGTGCCAGACTCCATAGGTAGCTTCCTGTGTTGTGAAGGTAGACGGCCCAAGTGGCCAGGGTTTATTTTATGTTTTGTTTTGTTTATGCTGTTTGGATGCTTGCACTTGTTTCCAGCAATATGGAAGAATAAACCATAACCCTTGTTTTTTCAACCACCTGGCTGCCTCTCTGTATAATTCAGTGTGTAGTGAACCCACTCAGGAGGTCACACACCCCCCGCTACCGAGCTAACCCCTTACAATATGTATAGAGACATTTGTTGTCGCAATCACATTGGGTTAGGCATTCGTATTGCTATAATTTTATGCTTGTGTATGTTAATTTTTTCACATATATGATTACACTTTGTTCATTAATAGCGCTGCACTTTTCCACATCCACTATTTTGCTTTTTTTGTCCACAAGCTGTGCTGGCTGCTGTTTTTTTACTTGTCACAGCGCAGTATTTAATTTCTATTTTCTACTTTATGGGGGTGCCAGACTGATATGCCTCTAGAACCCTGCCCCCCAGCCCAGTCTGCCCCATAAGACTGGTGCTACACTAAAAGTGTAGCGCAAGCCGGCGGTGACTCTTTTTATGCGGGAGCTGGCAGGAGGCTGTCTTTTTCGTGTGAGGGGGAGGCTTCCCTGCAAAGTGCCGCCCTAGGCCTGGGCTAAGATACAGTGCTGGGTGTCAGAAGAATGAAATAGTTGTGTACCCCTTTCTTGGTGTCAGAAGAAGGAATAGTAGTGTAACCCATTGGTGGTGTCAGTAGAAAGAATAGTACCCCATTGTTGGTATCAGTGGAACAAATAGCGCAATATTCCCAGTGCAAACATTCCTGAAACTGGCTGTAGATTTAGATGGGTGCTGCAGTGACCACCGTCTAGAACTAAGAACAGTCAAAGTGAGAAGTGTGCCACCAGCACACCAGAATCTCCTAGACAGATCCAAAGCTTTATTCAGCGATCACATCCTGGCTATAATAGTGATGTTTCAGAGCTATGCAGAACATTTTCATAAACATGTGATCATAATGGTCACATGCCTGATGATTGAGTATGTGTGGCTCCAAATGTTGCTATTATAACCATTATGTGATTGCTGGATAAAGCTTTGGATTTGTCTAGGAAGTCCTGGTGTGCTGGTGACATACTTCTTGCAGAGGGAGAAATAGCGTGCCATTGTTCGTGTCAGTGGGAAGGATAGTGCCCCATTGTTGGTGCCAGTGAGAGTGATAGAGCCCTATTGTTGTTGGAGCTCAGGAGAGCCAGAAGAACATTTGAAAAGATACATACATCATACTTACCTAACTTAAAGGGATTGTAAAGTAAATTTTTTTTTTCCTAAATAGCTTCCTTTACCTTAGTGGCCTGCGCGAGAGCCGACCTGCCGTCGTAAAACGACGGCAGCTGGTCGGCAACCAGTTAAAGAATAGCTATGGCCTTCCAATAAAAAATTTAGCACTTAAAGGAGAAGTCCAGCCTGAGCTTAGCTTAGCAGGAGTGCAATTCGTTTTGCACTCCTGTGACCCATTTTCAGCGGAGATCGGTCCCCTCTCCGCTGACATCACCAGGATCAGTTGAGGCAGCACGTCATCCTGACTTCCGAAGTCTGGATCCACCAGCTGCCTGATGGCAGTCTCAGAGTTTTAGCTAGCTTCTGAGACAGCCGCTCCCTGCCCCTCCACAGCTCAGTGCTCCAATGAGCGTAGAGGAGCAGAGCTTGGGGAGGTGAGAGAACCTAGCCATCGATGGTGTTCGGTGGCTTGGTTCTCAGCGAAGAGGCGGTGTGTAACAGATGCAGCATCGGTCTGATGCTGCATCCACCTAGGTAAGTATGCCCCCAAAAAAAAACATACTTCAACAAAGGATTTACATAATGTTGCAATTAGATAGTTACAAAGTTATACTTTATGAAACAAAAAAAAAAAACAACAAAGTTATATAGTTAAAGCGGAGTTCCACCCATATAAAAGTCAGCAGCTACAAAAAGGCCTACGAAGCCCCGATCGTCTCATCCTCCTCTCTGCAGCACCGGCATCGTGAGTGTGGGCACCCGGCAGTGGCTTCACAGCCGGGCACGTACTGCGCATGAGTGAGCCACGCGACGCGCCATAAATTTGCCGGGCAATCATCTTGGACCTGTGATGTGTCCCAGATGATTGCCAAGAGGGGGGAGGTGAACTTCCTTTCGGCTTTGGGGTGCCCTAATGCCCTAAGAGGGTTTCCACTCCCCCCCCCCCCCAACAAATTACATGCCAAATGTGGCATGTCAGGGAGTCATCTTCCCTTAAAGCGGAAGTTCCATTTTTTGTGGAATTCCGCTTTAATCTGGCTAAAAAAAAGACCATCCAGTTCAACCCACAGAGAAAAATAAAAAATTAAAATACACACTAAGTGAAAACCTCCGTACACGTAATCCTTCACCCACAGTTGATCCAGAAGGCACAAAACCCCAATAAAGCATGATCCAATTTGCTCCAGCATGGAAAAAAATCCTTCCTAAACCCCCAAGATATTCCCTGAATTAACTTTACCTATAAAGATTAGTATCCGGTTATATTCTGTACATTTAGTAAAGAATCCAGACCTTTTTGAAAACAATCTACTGAGCTGACCAGAACCACCTCTGGAGGGAGACTATTTTCACTTTTTCACAGCTGGAGGTTTAATCTCTTTTCCTCCAGGCGGAGAGTACCCCCCTGTCCTCTGTGATGATCTGAAAGTGAATAACTCTACACCACGTACACTATATGGACCACTTATGTATTTATACATGTTGATCAAATCCCCCATTAATCTCCTCTTCTAAATTAAGTTCCTCTAATCTTTCCTCACAGCCAAGCTCCTCCATGCCTCTTATCAGTTTGGTTGGTCTTCTCTTCACTTTCTCCAGTTCCACAATTTTCCTATTTGGGGAACCAGTGCCCAAAACTGAACTGCATAATCCAGATGAGGTTTTAGTTATGATTTGCACAGGGATAAAATGATGTCTGTCTCTCAGCCCATACCTATTTTAATACAAGGAAAGGATATTGCTCACTTTGATTCCAACTGCAACTAAATTGAATTAGAAAAATATGTGAATTTTGGGTGAAAGCTGTGTGAAGCTAGACCCCTGAGTGTATCTGTGCTTTCTCTTATGCCTTGTACACACGATCGGAATTTCCAATGAAAAAAATCGGATATTCCGACTGTGTGTGGGCCCCATCTGACTTTTTCCATCGGAGTTTAGAAATAGAACATGTTCTATTTTTTTCCCGATGGAAAAAACTCCTATCGGAAATTCCGATCGTCTGTGTGGAACTCCGACGGAGGAAAAAAACATGCATGCTCAGAATCAAGTCAACGCATGCTCGGAAGCATTGAACTTTATTTTTCTCGGCTCGTCGTCGTTTTTTACATCACCGCGTTTTGGACGGTCAGAATTTGGTCTGACAGTGTGTATGCAAGACAGCTTGAACGTAATTCAGACGGAAAATTCCATCGGATTTTATCCCATCGGAAATTTCGATCGTGTCTACAGAGCATTATTACTTGGTTAGACTGTCCTTTAGAGCTATATTCACAAAGGCAATTACAAATGAACAACAGATCCCTGTGGCAATAATTAGCACAAACCTGTGGCAGAAATCATAGCTCTTTGTGAAAAGTTGTGGCCATTTGCAAACGAATGACATACTGACAGGTGGCCAATGCTGTCTGCATGTTATCGCACATTGAGCGATTACCCACAGTTAGGGACAGATGATCAGCAATAACTGCAGAAAGATCATTTGTCCATAGCTGCAGGTATATCGTCATGTGCAATTACATGCTGACAGCCACGGACAGATGGCCTAATATCTACAGGCTTTCCAGTCACAGCTATTGCCAGAGACCTTTGATTCCTGGTACAGAAATCATTTGTAATCATCCATGTAATTACAGCCTAAAGTATTGTATATCCAATGTCAAAATACTTTTTAGTTTGGGCACAGTAGGAAACGATTAAAACTCCTGTCATGTTATCTTTCTATCTGTGTCTCCAATGGAGGGGATTTCTCCTCACCTCCTGTCCCCTAGATCCAATGTAGATAATCGCCTATTAGATAGTTGGCACCAGAACAAGAATCCCTACATCAGCTGTTCTGGTGACAACTCATAATTTTGGATTTTCCATCACTTTCAGTCCCTGTGACAGTGGTCAACAGGACAATTAGAGTTACCAACTGGGGTAACACTATAAGGCTTCATTTCCACTGGCGTTTTTACAGCCACGTTTCTGAGCGTTTTTTACAGCTTAAAAAGGCCTGTCCATGTTATTCTATGGCTTCATTCCCACATAGGTGTTTTTGAGCTGCAAATGGCATAGGCGTTTTTGAGCTGTAAAAAAAACGCAGGACCAGGACGTTCTGTGGCTCCTAAAACACAGCTGTAAAAACGCCAGACGTTAAAAACGCAAAAAAATGCGCACAAGCGAGCAAAAACGCTCAGAAACGCTAATGCAAAAAACGCGGTAAATAGCGCGTTTTTAACGCTGATTTTTCCAGGAAAACCACTTGCAGACCCCACCGGTACCTGCTGTGATTGTACACCATGGGAGCCTGTCAGCAAGCCCTGGCCAATGATTCATGGACCTGCTGAACTGTACAATCACAGGACCTGCTGAACTGTACAATCACAGCCCAGAGCTCTGTGTTGGCAATTAAAGCGGATGTCCGCTGAAAAAAAAATATTAAAAGCCAGCAGCTACAAATACTGCAGCTGCTGACTTTTAATATTTGGACACTTACCTGTCCTGGAGTCCAGCGCCGTCCGCAGCAGAGGATGAGCGATCGCTCGTCACTCTGCTGCCCCCCTCCCTGCCATCCTCGGTGAGGGAACCAGGAAGTGAAGCGCTCCAGCTTCACTGCCCGGTTCCCTACGGCGCATGCGCGAGTCGCGCTACGCCTGCCAATTGCCTCCCGCTGTGTACTGGGAGCCGAGTGTTCCCAGAACACAACGGGGGGGGACAGGAGGTGACGCCATGCCCACAGTCTGCCCGAGACTGTGTGGCCGGAAGTGGGTGCAAATACCTGTCTTTAGACAGGTATCTGCACCCCCCTCCCCCCTGAAAGGTGTCAAATGTGACACCGGAGGGGGGGGGTTCCGATCAGCGGGAGTTGCACTTTAGGGTGGAGCTCCACTTAAAGATCTTTTTAAAAGAATTGGAGAGAGACACTGCTCCCTCTTAAGGTGATGGGATTTTAACGGGTGTGTTTTTGTCTGTCACTGAGGTAAGCACAACCACAGAAAGGTTTATAAAGTTAAAGATTTAAAATCACAATACAATAATAACATTTGGTCATAATCGTATTGACCATAGTTGATACTCAATGCACAAGATTCAAACAGATGCTTGTAAATACAGGAAAAGCCGACACTTTTTTCAGACTTCTTATCTGCTTTTTCAAGGCAGCTCGGCTGTGAAACGCGTTGGATTTTCGCATATACAAGCATCTGTTCGAATCTTGTGCATTGAGTATCAACTATGGTCAATACGATTATGACCAAATGTAATTATCGTATTGTGATTTTCAATTTAAATTTAAAGATTAGTAAATCTTTAACTTTATAAACCTTTCTGTTGTTGTGCTTACCTCAGTGACAGACAACAACACACCCATTAAAATCCCCATACCTTAAGAGTGAGCGGTCTCTCTCTCCAATTAAGTATATAAAAAAGGAAGATTAATTGCGCTAAACCAAAAAATGAACATATGTTAATCAAACATATTGGACGTGTACTGAGGTGCATGTGCTAAAAAATTCTTCGATTAACAATCTGAATTTATACACCATTAAAGTAATCCCATGTGATCAGAGGGCCCAAAGCCACCTGGCCCTACTGAGCAATGCAATATAGTGAGAATTGCCACGAAGGCGTGACAAATTATTAAATAATTTGAAATTGAAGAACCACAAAATAAGTGAATAAAGTCCATAAACTTCAATTTAGAGATGAATGTGATGAGTCCAAGTGAAAATGAAGACACCCGTGAGAGCTTTAAAGACGCTGGTTGTAGCATTAAACGTGAATCCACCACCGATCACACAGCTGCTTACCAGAAATCTAGGTCCTGCCGGACCACTATCAACATGTCTTTCCACCATAGATGTCAAATCCGCAGAAAGTTCACCACTTGCGCTGGGACCATGCCGTGCTCAAAGGTGAAAAAACACAAAACAGGCTCCACATAGCATAAAATCCGGGTAAATTTATTTAAAATAAAGTAAAAACAGTTATACAACTCACATTTGGGTTGATAAACCAAGCAGTTGGCCTGTAACGCCGGCCGGACGTATCAGGAACAAAAGCCACTCGTTGGAGAAATGAAGGGGATGGCGTCCACACGTCACTCACTCCACCCGACGCGTTTCGTGAGAAATCACTTCGTCTCGGGGTACGAGTGGCGTGGGACGCCACCCCTCTTTATAGGAACACATTAGGCTATCAAACAATCGAGTCATAATTACCAGGCCCCGCTCCGGGATCCCCGCGCACGCCGGAAGTATAGCAGATCAACATCCGGGTCATTGGGTTGTCCAAGAATCAATGCCCATAGGACGCATAACAGCTCCGCCCAAAAGGGGGCTGACACCTATGACGCGCGCATCACTCACCAAGGCGAGACATGACGGGACCACCCTCACAGGGGCGGGACTGTGTGTGTCACGGCTCGAGTGCTTGAAGCTCACATTAAACAGTTAGTGGCAGTAAATATCAACTTGTGCCCATGATTACACCTCGTGTGTCATGGAGCATCATCGAGTTAACCATTCAATAAAGAGAATTTAAAAAGAAATTAAAATTCAATCAAACCACCTTCGATCGTAACCAAGCCTCACTGTGGGTCACTCACGCATGCGCCGGACCAACAAAACCCAGTGGTTGCGCTCCACAGGGCGTTGTACTAGCCATTCTCAGGACAGATTCACCCGTATCATAAAGGGATGAGTGAGAAAGTCGTGGCAGTGTCACACAGTGAGCTCGACATGTTATTATATGGCCCATATCCAAAATTAAATTCAGAGTATAAGGGACATGTGTAAAATTATCTAAACTTAATCAAAAGTTAAATCTTGTGCATATGTGAAAATATAAATATATTAATTAGTGATGATTAAATTGATTCTATTATATGGGCAACCACAATAATCAAAGTCCCATATATTGCAAAATGTGACCACTATGGATCTTAAGTGAATACCCGATAGACCCCTAATACGGGGAATATTCAATTAATAAAAACTAGTGCATGATTCGAAAAAATTAATCCCAATCCATAAATCAACATAAAAATATATAAATCTAAAATTTGGAAAAAAGGGGACTTGCCCTAATATCAATGAAGGCTGTCACCAAACAGTGTGTCCATGATTAGTTTTTTCCCGTCAGAACAGAAAAATTCAATCCCCTGCCAGAGAAGTCTCAAAACTGACCACCATGGACTAAGCATTATTTATAAATGCATTGATGTCAGTGTCCACGTTGAGGCCATGAGGAAGATATGTCCTCAATCTGTGGATCCATGCCATTTCAGTTTTCGAGATCTCTCTAATTAGGGAACTCCCCCTCCAGTTCGGTTTGTATTTATCGATACCCACAAACAAAGTCCCCTCTGGATTTCTATGATGAACCAAATCATAGTGTCTCGAAACCGAATGGTTTGGAAAGCCATTTCTTATCTTAGCTATATGTTCGTTTAATCTGATTTTTAATTCCCTCTTGGTCCTCCCTACATACTGAAGCCCGCAGGGGCATTGGAGTAAGTAAACCACCCCCTTACTGGAACAGGTAATGAATGGTTTCACTTCATATGTTCGACCAGTACTAGTGGAGGAGAAATGGGTGATCTTCCGATCTCGACATTTATTTAGAGAGCACACCTGACAGTTTTTGCATCTGTGATAACCCGTAAGGGTTTGCCAGAAGATTCTTGTTTCACTAGGGGGGTCCTGGACACTTGGGGCCACACTGGCTCCCAAGGAGGAGGCACCGCGAAACACCACAGATGGTCTTGCTGGTAACACAGGTGCCAGTACAAGATCACTTTGCAGTATATGCCAGTGTTTTCTGATTAAACGTTTAATATTTTGATGTTGTACTGAGAAAGTAGTTATAAATGGCAAAGAGGAGACTTTGTTTTCCTGTTTAGTCTGTACCTTTAACAGGGATTCTCTTTCCATGTTACGGGCAGAGTATACCGCCTGGTCCAGTATCAACGGGTCATACCCCTTCTCAAGAAATTTGTTTGATAGAACAGTTGCCTGGGTATCGAAGACTTCAACTTCTGTACAGTTGCGTCTGATTCTGGTGTATTGTCCCTGAGGAACTGCCTTTAGCCATGGACCGTAGTGGCAACTGTCCACAGGAATGAACGAGTTCCTGTCTGTCGGTTTAAAAAAAGTACTCGTGACAAACCTGTCACCCACTATGCCAATGTTCAAATCCAGGAAATTTACCAAAGTCTGACTTGCAGAAAAAGTGAATCTGATGCCTCTAACATTATCGTTAAGGAAACTCATAAACACGTCCAACTCGTCTCTATCTCCATCCCATAGGAGGAGGACGTCGTCGATATACCTGACCCAAAGGGCCACTTCGGGTCTTTGGCAACCATCGACGACGTCCTCCTCCCATTTGGCCATGAAGAGATTCGCCAAGCTGGGGGCATATTTAGCCCCCATGGCCACTCCTCGGTCCTGGCGAAAAAAACAGTTGTCGAACCAAAAATAATTGTGACTTGCTGCAAACTGCAGCAAAGTCACAATAAACTCAATCTGCTCTGAGACCAGAGTTGAATCCTTGGTTAGGTAAAATCTTACAGCCTCAAGACCTAAGTCGTGGGGGATTATGGTGTAGAGGGATGTCACGTCAGCCGTGACCATCCACACACCTTCCCTGGGGGCCAATCCTGATAGCAGGTTAATAACCTGCTTCGTGTCTCCAATGAAGGAGGGTATCTTACGCACCAGAGGTTGCAAATAAAAATCAATGTACTTGCCCACCCGGGACGTGATGGAATCAATCCCACTGACAATGGGACGTCCCGGGGGGCAAGTTTGATTCTTATGAATTTTCGGGAGATAGTATATCACCGGTGTGCGGGGAGCCACTGGTACCAGGAATAAACTCTCCTTTTCATTTATAATCCCTTTCTGAAGGCCTTGATCCACAATAGTCTCCAAGTCGCGTTTGTACTTGACTACCGGGTCACGGCTTAGAGGGGTATAGGTGTCATCGTCGTCCACGATGCGGTGCATCTCTGCAACATAATCGCATCTATCTAGGACGACGATGCCACCCCCTTTATCAGCCGGTCTAATGACAAGCGATTTGTTAGAGCATAACGAATCGAGTCCGATCTCAAGGTCTTTATTCAATTTTGCCCTCCTGATTTTCATATTATCCAAATCTTTAAGAACAACGTCCCTGAACACCCTTATACTCGCTGGTAGGGTACCGGGATTGAACAATGAAGCGTTGGATAAATTTGAATGTCTATATTTTGGGGCATGCTGGGGACCTTCAGTAATTGGATTCATCAAGAAATGTCTCTTAATGCTCAATTTTCTTGAAAACTTGTGAACATCCATAAAGGTTTGAAATTTGCTCAGATTTCTCGGAGGTGCAAACTTCAAACCTTTATCCAACAGCCTCTTTTCAGAATCTGTTAGTGTTTGTTGACTCAAGTTGTAGATCCCAATACCTACACTCTTCTTCTCTTTGGATGCTTGGGCTCTCCTCCCCCCTCTGGTCCCTCTCTTGGTTCTGTAGGCCATGCTGGGCCGTGATGGCTCCTGGGAAAACCCCAATTGTAGGGTGAACGAGATGGTGGCGGCCCCTGTATGTTTTCAGGTCTAAAGTTCCCATATCCCCTATCCAATGGTCCAAAGCCAGGTGGAGGAAAGAATCTTTCCCAACTGTTATATGGAACATCTCTGGGTCCGAACCCATAGGGTCCCATTGAATCTGATAGGGGAAAGAAACGGTTTTGGGTTGGGATATTGAAATCATAACTGTTCTCTCTTCTATTTTGAGGATTAGACTCCATTTGTGTGGAGTTTCTACGTTGAAAAGAGGTAGTCTGATTTCGACCTACTGGAGAGTCGCTCCTATAATGTTGAAATTGGGCCTCCAATTTATGATTTTTGGATTTATGTCGGCCTCTAATAGGAGTATTAGATTGAGCCATATCTTTTTTGGAGTTTCTCAGTTTAACTCTGGGTTTCTGCTGAGCCTGAGAGGATGTTGAAGTGCCTGGTTGATCTGACCTTTGGTTCAAAACCAATGTGCGCTGAACAGGCACAGGAAGAGTACCTGAGGCTTGTGGGGTAGTGTCCATGCCCTCTCTGTCTTCAACCTCTGAGGCGATCTTTTTTTGCCATTTGAATACCAACCTTGACTTATAATCATCTAAGTCGCGATTGTATTTCTTTTTCTTTTTGACTTTCTGGTCTTTCTCCTCTTTTTCAAGATTTTTCTGTAGGCTGGTAGAGTATTCTTGATATTCCTCCCCTTTTTTGAAAGGGATCAACAACTCTTTAACCAACTTAATCTCAGAGTCTAATCTGATCAGTTTGTCTTTCTTCCTCTCCGCTAAAAAGCGCAAGAAGGAAGTGCCAGCATCGTTGAAATATTTGGCCCAACCGATCAGATCAGACTCGTCTGTCTGGGGACTGACCTCCCACCGTAGGCTCCTAGGAACCATACCGCTCTTGGCACTTCCTTCTTGCGCTTTTTAGCGGAGAGGAAGAAAGACAAACTGATCAGATTAGACTCTGAGATTAAGTTGGTTAAAGAGTTGTTGATCCCTTTCAAAAAAGGGGAGGAATATCAAGAATACTCTACCAGCCTACAGAAAAATCTTGAAAAAGAGGAGAAAGACCAGAAAGTCAAAAAGAAAAAGAAATACAATCGCGACTTAGATGATTATAAGTCAAGGTTGGTATTCAAATGGCAAAAAAAGATCGCCTCAGAGGTTGAAGACAGAGAGGGCATGGACACTACCCCACAAGCCTCAGGTACTCTTCCTGTGCCTGTTCAGCGCACATTGGTTTTGAACCAAAGGTCAGATCAACCAGGCACTTCAACATCCTCTCAGGCTCAGCAGAAACCCAGAGTTAAACTGAGAAACTCCAAAAAAGATATGGCTCAATCTAATACTCCTATTAGAGGCCGACATAAATCCAAAAATCATAAATTGGAGGCCCAATTTCAACATTATAGGAGCGACTCTCCAGTAGGTCGAAATCAGACTACCTCTTTTCAACGTAGAAACTCCACACAAATGGAGTCTAATCCTCAAAATAGAAGAGAGAACAGTTATGATTTCAATATCCCAACCCAAAACCGTTTCTTTCCCCTATCAGATTCAATGGGACCCTATGGGTTCGGACCCAGAGATGTTCCATATAACAGTTGGGAAAGATTCTTTCCTCCACCTGGCTTTGGACCATTGGATAGGGGATATGGGAACTTTAGACCTGAAAACATACAGGGGCCGCCACCATCTCGTTCACCCTACAATTGGGGTTTTCCCAGGAGCCATCACGGCCCAGCATGGCCTACAGAACCAAGAGAGGGACCAGAGGGGGGAGGAGAGCCCAAGCATCCAAAGAGAAGAAGAGTGTAGGTATTGGGATCTACAACTTGAGTCAACAAACACTAACAGATTCTGAAAAGAGGCTGTTGGATAAAGGTTTGAAGTTTGCACCTCCGAGAAATCTGAGCAAATTTCAAACCTTTATGGATGTTCACAAGTTTTCAAGAAAATTGAGCATTAAGAGACATTTCTTGATGAATCCAATTACTGAAGGTCCCCAGCATGCCCCAAAATATAGACATTCAAATTTATCCAACGCTTCATTGTTCAATCCCGGTACCCTACCAGCGAGTATAAGGGTGTTCAGGGACGTTGTTCTTAAAGATTTGGATAATATGAAAATCAGGAGGGCAAAATTGAATAAAGACCTTGAGATCGGACTCGATTCGTTATGCTCTAACAAATCGCTTGTCATTAGACCGGCTGATAAAGGGGGTGGCATCGTCGTCCTAGATAGATGCGATTATGTTGCAGAGATGCACCGCATCGTGGACGACGATGACACCTATACCCCTCTAAGCCGTGACCCGGTAGTCAAGTACAAACGCGACTTGGAGACTATTGTGGATCAAGGCCTTCAGAAAGGGATTATAAATGAAAAGGAGAGTTTATTCCTGGTACCAGTGGCTCCCCGCACACCGGTGATATACTATCTCCCGAAAATTCATAAGAATCAAACTTGCCCCCCGGGACGTCCCATTGTCAGTGGGATTGATTCCATCACGTCCCGGGTGGGCAAGTACATTGATTTTTATTTGCAACCTCTGGTGCGTAAGATACCCTCCTTCATTGGAGACACGAAGCAGGTTATTAACCTGCTATCAGGATTGGCCCCCAGGGAAGGTGTGTGGATGGTCACGGCTGACGTGACATCCCTCTACACCATAATCCCCCACGACTTAGGTCTTGAGGCTGTAAGATTTTACCTAACCAAGGATTCAACTCTGGTCTCAGAGCAGATTGAGTTTATTGTGACTTTGCTGCAGTTTGCAGCAAGTCACAATTATTTTTGGTTCGACAACTGTTTTTTTCGCCAGGACCGAGGAGTGGCCATGGGGGCTAAATATGCCCCCAGCTTGGCGAATCTCTTCATGGCCAAATGGGAGGAGGACGTCGTCGATGGTTGCCAAAGACCCGAAGTGGCCCTTTGGGTCAGGTATATCGACGACGTCCTCCTCCTATGGGATGGAGATAGAGACGAGTTGGACGTGTTTATGAGTTTCCTTAACGATAATGTTAGAGGCATCAGATTCACTTTTTCTGCAAGTCAGACTTTGGTAAATTTCCTGGATTTGAACATTGGCATAGTGGGTGACAGGTTTGTCACGAGTACTTTTTTTAAACCGACAGACAGGAACTCGTTCATTCCTGTGGACAGTTGCCACTACGGTCCATGGCTAAAGGCAGTTCCTCAGGGACAATACACCAGAATCAGACGCAACTGTACAGAAGTTGAAGTCTTCGATACCCAGGCAACTGTTCTATCAAACAAATTTCTTGAGAAGGGGTATGACCCGTTGATACTGGACCAGGCGGTATACTCTGCCCGTAACATGGAAAGAGAATCCCTGTTAAAGGTACAGACTAAACAGGAAAACAAAGTCTCCTCTTTGCCATTTATAACTACTTTCTCAGTACAACATCAAAATATTAAACGTTTAATCAGAAAACACTGGCATATACTGCAAAGTGATCTTGTACTGGCACCTGTGTTACCAGCAAGACCATCTGTGGTGTTTCGCGGTGCCTCCTCCTTGGGAGCCAGTGTGGCCCCAAGTGTCCAGGACCCCCCTAGTGAAACAAGAATCTTCTGGCAAACCCTTACGGGTTATCACAGATGCAAAAACTGTCAGGTGTGCTCTCTAAATAAATGTCGAGATCGGAAGATCACCCATTTCTCCTCCACTAGTACTGGTCGAACATATGAAGTGAAACCATTCATTACCTGTTCCAGTAAGGGGGTGGTTTACTTACTCCAATGCCCCTGCGGGCTTCAGTATGTAGGGAGGACCAAGAGGGAATTAAAAATCAGATTAAACGAACATATAGCTAAGATAAGAAATGGCTTTCCAAACCATTCGGTTTCGAGACACTATGATTTGGTTCATCATAGAAATCCAGAGGGGACTTTGTTTGTGGGTATCGATAAATACAAACCGAACTGGAGGGGGAGTTCCCTAATTAGAGAGATCTCGAAAACTGAAATGGCATGGATCCACAGATTGAGGACATATCTTCCTCATGGCCTCAACGTGGACACTGACATCAATGCATTTATAAATAATGCTTAGTCCATGGTGGTCAGTTTTGAGACTTCTCTGGCAGGGGATTGAATTTTTCTGTTCTGACGGGAAAAAACTAATCATGGACACACTGTTTGGTGACAGCCTTCATTGATATTAGGGCAAGTCCCCTTTTTTCCAAATTTTAGATTTATATATTTTTATGTTGATTTATGGATTGGGATTAATTTTTTCGAATCATGCACTAGTTTTTATTAATTGAATATTCCCCGTATTAGGGGTCTATCGGGTATTCACTTAAGATCCATAGTGGTCACATTTTGCAATATATGGGACTTTGATTATTGTGGTTGCCCATATAATAGAATCAATTTAATCATCACTAATTAATATATTTATATTTTCACATATGCACAAGATTTAACTTTTGATTAAGTTTAGATAATTTTACACATGTCCCTTATACTCTGAATTTAATTTTGGATATGGGCCATATAATAACATGTCGAGCTCACTGTGTGACACTGCCACGACTTTCTCACTCATCCCTTTATGATACGGGTGAATCTGTCCTGAGAATGGCTAGTACAACGCCCTGTGGAGCGCAACCACTGGGTTTTGTTGGTCCGGCGCATGCGTGAGTGACCCACAGTGAGGCTTGGTTACGATCGAAGGTGGTTTGATTGAATTTTAATTTCTTTTTAAATTCTCTTTATTGAATGGTTAACTCGATGATGCTCCATGACACACGAGGTGTAATCATGGGCACAAGTTGATATTTACTGCCACTAACTGTTTAATGTGAGCTTCAAGCACTCGAGCCGTGACACACACAGTCCCGCCCCTGTGAGGGTGGTCCCGTCATGTCTCGCCTTGGTGAGTGATGCGCGCGTCATAGGTGTCAGCCCCCTTTTGGGCGGAGCTGTTATGCGTCCTATGGGCATTGATTCTTGGACAACCCAATGACCCGGATGTTGATCTGCTATACTTCCGGCGTGCGCGGGGATCCCGGAGCGGGGCCTGGTAATTATGACTCGATTGTTTGATAGCCTAATGTGTTCCTATAAAGAGGGGTGGCGTCCCACGCCACTCGTACCCCGAGACGAAGTGATTTCTCACGAAACGCGTCGGGTGGAGTGAGTGACGTGTGGACGCCATCCCCTTCATTTCTCCAACGAGTGGCTTTTGTTCCTGATACGTCCGGCCGGCGTTACAGGCCAACTGCTTGGTTTATCAACCCAAATGTGAGTTGTATAACTGTTTTTACTTTATTTTAAATAAATTTACCCGGATTTTATGCTATGTGGAGCCTGTTTTGTGTTTTTTCACCTTTGAGCACGGCATGGTCCCAGCGCAAGTGGTGAACTTTCTGCGGATTTGACATCTATGGTGGAAAGACATGTTGATAGTGGTCCGGCAGGACCTAGATTTCTGGTGAGCAGCTGTGTGATCGGTGGTGGATTCACGTTTAATGCTACAACCAGCGTCTTTAAAGCTCTCACGGGTGTCTTCATTTTCACTTGGACTCATCACATTCATCTCTAAATTGAAGTTTATGGACTTTATTCACTTATTTTGTGGTTCTTCAATTTCAAATTATTTAATAATTTGTCACGCCTTCGTGGCAATTCTCACTATATTGCATTGCTCAGTAGGGCCAGGTGGCTTTGGGCCCTCTGATCACATGGGATTACTTTAATGGTGTATAAATTCAGATTGTTAATCGAAGAATTTTTTAGCACATGCACCTCAGTACACGTCCAATATGTTTGATTAACATATGTTCATTTTTTGGTTTAGCGCAATTAATCTTCCTTTTTTATATACTTACTTTGTTTATACACAATTTAATTGCTGCTTATTAATCCTAAACTCTCTACCTTAGCGCAGTTGTTCCCAAAATAATTTCTCTCTCCAATTATTTTAATAAATCTATCAGAGATGTGAATGTGTAAGGCCCTGTACAGATGAGAGGATATCCGATGAAAACGGTCCGCCGGACCGTTTTCATCGGACATTTCTCCTCCGGATTTTGATCTGATGGCTGTACACACCATCATATCAAAATCCCCACGGAAAACATCCGCGGTGACGTGGCCGCGCCGTCGCCGCGACAATGACACGGTGACGTGCGCGACCCTGGAAGGTAAATACTTTCACGCATGCGTCAAATCACTTTGACGCATGCGAGGGATGGGGATCGGACTGACTTATCCGGTGAGTCTGTACAGACGACCGGATAAGTCCGAAGGACAGGTTTCCAGCGGATAGATTTCTTAGCATGCTAAGAAATTTTTATCCGCTGGAAAACCGTCGGCTGGACAAATGTCTGCTGGAAAATGTCCGCTAGGCCGTACACACAACCGGATGTATCTGCTGGAACTGATCCGCGGATAAATCCCAGCAGACAGATCCGGTCCTGTGTAAGGGGCCTTAGTCTGTCCCTAGAAACCATCCAACAAACCATATATATATTCTGGCAATTAAGATCTCTCTCTACAAGGATGAGAAACTTAGATCTATTAGTAAAAGCAGCACAATTTACATATATTGTACATAGTTAGGCACACATTTAACCCCTTGAACATCCTAGATATTACCCCTTCCCAGCCAGTGTCATTAGTACAGTAACAGTGTATAGTATCACTGATCACTGTATTCGAGTCACTGGTAATGTGAGTGGCAGTTAATCAGTTAGTGTCATATTTCTCGCCGCACTATCGCAGTCCCACTATAAGTTACTGATCACCGCTATAAGTAGTATAAAATAAATAAATAAAAATTCCAGTATTCCATAGTTTGTAGGTGCTATAAAATCCGGTCGTCTGTGTGGAACTCCATCGGAGAAAAATCCACGCATGCTCAGAATCAAGTCGACGCATGCTCGGAAGCATTGAACTTCATTTTTTTTTCGGCTCGTCGTAGTGTTGTAACGTCACCGCGTTTTGGCACAGTCGGATTTTTGACTAAGGCCCCATACACACCATAGAATCTATCCGCAGATAAATCCCATCAAATGGGTTTCTGCGGATAGATCCTATGGTGTGTACACGCCAACGGATATTTATCCGCGGATAAATCTTCCCTGGGATGGATTTCCAGCAGATGGATATTTGCTGACATGCTCAACAAATCCATCTGCTGGAATCCATTCCAACGGATGGATCCGCTCGTCTGTACAGACTTACCGGATCCATCCGTCTAAAGGGATTCCCCGCACGCGTCGTAATGATTTGACGCATGCGTGGAATTCCTTATATGACAGCGTCGCGCCCGTCGCCGCGTCATAATAGCGGCGACGGCGCGACACGTCATCGGCAGAGGATTTCAGCGCGGATTTCAATGCGATGGTGTGTACACGCCATCGCATAGAAATCCTCTGAAATCCTCGAGAGGATTTATCCGCGGATACGGTCCGCTGGACCGTATCTGCGGATAAATCCTCTCGTGTGTATGGGGCCTGATGGTGTGTAGGCAAGACTGATGAAAGTCAGCTTCATCGGATATCTGACGAAAAAATCCATCGGATTAGATTCCATCAGATATCCGATCGTGTGTACAGGGCTTTACAGTAGCGCAATGCTAGATTATAAAAAATGGCCTGTCATGAAGGGGGTAAAATCTTATGGGGCTTAAGTGGTTAAATGCTGTAAATAAAAAAATAAACCTTTTTGTTATGTTATTGGTTTAGTTACGTATGAGACAGAAAATATACAGTATACATAGCCACTATCCATTTCCTTTAAGCTGATGTCAGATGGCATCAAACTTAATTAGAAGTGTGAGGATTACACTGTAACAGATGTGGTCTCTTTAGTTATTATAGTGATATCCACTCTTTAAGCACTGTGCTCGGGGATTATATGCTGAAAAAGACACTTGTGAGAAATGCTCTGCTAAGAATGGCTTTTATATGTTCAGTTGTCCTGTCACACGTGCTGAAAATAAACCATTTCATCAGATGTAACAAAATCAATGGAGCTCATCAACATTAATTTCTGCTAAAACATTTTAAGCATTTAAAGCATGTCGCCGTAGCTTCCTGACCTAGTGCTTTAAGAAGTCGTCTAACATCAGTTTGATGTATTGAATTCTTTAAAAACTCTTAAAAACCAGTCCAGGATTTTGGATGATGTAATAAAGTTCATACCACTCTGTATGCATTTGTGCATGGCTTGTGGCTTTGTCAATTAAGAGCTTTTTTTTTTCTCATAGTGATCTCACGCCATCTGAAAAGCTATCATATAACATGAGCACTGAGGCCTTTTTTTACACAGGCACTGCAATTGATACAGAAGTCCCTACACGATTATGGACTGTGTTCTTAGTGGACATGTGCACACTGAAATATTTTGTTTCGGAATTTCTTTTTCGTCCAAAAAATAAAATTTAGTACCCGAAATTCGTTTGGATTTATTTTGGTTCGTTAAAAAAAATGCATTAGTCGGAAAATCCGAATTAATTAAGGTTGAATCTGTCATTGAAGGCTTATGGTGTCTGTCGAATGTTCTAAGAAGATTCGACAAAGCAGCTAATCTGTACGTCGAATCGTACATTTCCGGTCGAATGTTCCGCCTACAAGCTATAGAAGAATTTTAATATTGTATGACTAGTAATAATTATATTTATAAATTATTACTAGTCAACCAACATTAGAATTCTTATATAGCCTATGGGCCAAACATTTGACCGGAAATGTACGATTGCGGCGTCGTACAGTTTAGCTGCTTGTCCAATCTTCTTAGAACTTTCACCAGACACTCTAAGGCCCCGTACTCACGACCAAACATGTCTGCTGAACCTGGTCGTGTGTAGGCCCGAGCGGACCATTTTCGGGCGGATCGGACAGGTTTCCAGCGGACAACTGTTTCCTGGACTTGCTTTAAAACAGTCCGCTGGAAACCTGTCCCCCCGACATGTACAGTCGTCTGTACAGACCTACTCTACATGTCCGGCCGCCCGCCATCCCTTGCATGCGTCGAATGACTTCGACGCATGCGTGGAAGCATTTAAAAGGCAGGCCCGCCCACGTCGCCGCATCATTGTCGCGGCGACACCGCGTCATTGTCGCGGCGACACCGCGTCATTGTCGCGGCGACACCGTGTCATCGACGCGGCGACACCGTGGACACGCCCCGCGTATTGTTTACGCGCAGAGTTCTGTTCGATGGTGTGTACAGCCATCGAACAGAAGTCCCGGGGCAGACATGTCCGATGAAAACGGTCCACGGACCGGTTTCATCGGACATGTCTGCTCGTGAGTACTCGGCCTAAGCCTTCAATGTCAGATTCGACGTTTGTATGTTTTTCACGGCTTCGTCGAATCTTTGTCGTTCGTGTCGAATGGTCTACCCCAACACTGTCTCTATAATGTCAAATCTTTTCTCTCTATGTCAAATCTTTCCTCTCTATGTAGAATAATCTTGGACTAATAGAGTTAAGGTTAGGCACATTCGACCACAGATTCGATAGACACAGATTGCTATTGTCAGCGTCATGTCGAATCTCCTATCTATATCAAACTGTTGTAGCAACGAAAATGAAAATAAAGCATTTTTTTATGTCGGATCTTTCGGAGTTCGGATTCGGGACGTTCGTTTTTGTTTGTTAAAACTATAACAAAAATACCCGAAATTCGAACAAAAATGCATTCGGATGAAAACGAATGCATGTATCTAGTTCTTGGTGGTCCACCATGGAGAAAAATAAAACCCAGTGGTCCTGTAAGATTTGTTCTGGTCCAGATGCTTCTTGCAATGTTCAAGTTAGCCTGATTCAACAGAAGATAAAACATATACCTGAACCTCAGCCTTAACTGGAGGAAGCATTGGGGGTCAGGGAACACTTACCCATTAATGAGTACTAATAAGATATGTTGGGCTGGTGGCCCAGAGGTACTTCACCATTTAGACACGATTAGAGCAGCACCTGCAGTCAATCAATTATATAGCTAACTGCTCCCTAGTCATATCTGTTATCACAGCGTCTTGTAAAGGGAAGTCTTCTTGCACCATAAATATAATAGGTAGTCTTGCGAGCAACTAAACTACAATCTTATTAATACATGCAAGCAGTAAGTAACACTCTCCCAATATAAATGTGCAAGTAAACGCAAAACAAACATAATGCTGCGCTAGTGATAATAAATGTATCCAACCACTTATGCCTTGTACACACAATAGGAATTTCTGATGAAAAATGTCGGATGGAATTTTTTCATCGGAAATTCCTATCGTGTGTAGGCCCCATAGGATTTTTTTCCGTCGGAGTTTGGAAATAGAGCATGTTTTATTTTTTTCTGATGGAAAAAAATCCTATGGGAAATTCCAATCGTCTGTGTGGGACTCAGACGGAGAAAAAATCATGCATGCTCAGAATCAAGTCAACGCATGCTCGGAAGCATTGAACTTAATTTTTCTTGGCTCATCGTAGTATTTTACGTCACTGCGTTTTGGACGGCCGGAATTTAGTCTGACAGTGTGTATGCAAGACTGATGGAAGACAGCTTGAATGGAATTCTGACAAAAAATTCCATCAGATTTTAGCCCATAGGAAATTCCTATCGTGTGTACAGGGCATTAGTTTGTCCATTCTCCTGTGCAAATATGAGTGCCAAGTTGTAGTTGTAACTTGTTGAGTCTTCACAAATTCTCAAAAAAAACTGTGTTTTGTATCTATTCACCTCAGTGCTCCTCCATAAGATATAAGCGCTCACCTCACAGAGTGTGACCTCACACCTAAGTTTGGTCAAATAAAGCTTTTTAGTCATCTCGGAATAACAAATCATGCTTTCCACCCCATTGCTCCATTGATGTGCCGCCATTATGACTCAATATATAGGAGAGAAAAATAGCTTCAAATTGTGCTTATATTGTTTCTAAACAATATTCAATTTATTAAAAAATGTACATAGAACTCACATTTAAAAGGTGCTCCAGTGCACCAACTGTATACAGCAAATATCATATAAAACCACAATGCTGCAGATACTTTGTGCCTCTCTGTGAGAGATGCAAAAGCATCTTGCCAAACAAATTTGCCCCTCCCCTACACGTTACGTCACAGGGTCTGCCCCTGATGAGTCACGAGACCCTGTGACGTAACGCATAGGGGAGGGGCAGATTGGTTTGGTATGACATATATACATAGTTACATAGTTAGTCAGATTGAAAAAATACACAAGTACATCTAGTTCAACCATAAAAAAAAAATATTGTACAATCCCATATACCCAATTCTATACCCACAGTTGATCCAGAGGATCTCTCAGAGAGTCACAAAGTAGCTGCAGCATCTTGGTTCTATATGATATACGCTGTATACAGTTGATGCACTGGAGCACCTTTTAAATATGAGTTCTATGTACATTTTTTTATAAATTGAATATTGTTTAAAAACGATATAAACACTATTTGGAGCTCTCTTGCTCTCATATATATCAAGTCCTAATGGAGGCACATTAATGGAGCAACAAGGAAGAAAGCATGATGTTAGTCCACGGTGACTGAAAAGCTTTATTTGACCAAACCTACCTGGAAGTGTGAGGTCACACTCTGTATTATTATGGGGGAGCACTGAGGAGAATAGATACAAAACACAGATTTTTGAGAATGTGTGAAGACTCAACAAGTTACAACTTTTTTCTGACATTCTAGTAATTAAATATTTGACTGCACTCAAGCACAAGATTTATATTATTACAATAAGAAATACACCTAAATGTATCTTATTTTTGTGTATTCACATGTTATTATGTTGGCACTCATATTTGCACAGGAGAATTGACACACTAAGTGGTTGGATACATTTATTATTACTAGCGCAGCATTTTTTGTTTTAAGTCTTCCAGCACCGATTTCCTTGGTAGCTCTGAGCTGCCATGTGATCAAATGCTAAGAACTGAAACAGAAGCTAATGCTGCATGATGTAAAAAGGTGCATCATAATAAAGCATACCATTTAGGAGCACCCACCTTTTACCATGCCTACCAATCAATGTGCCCTCGAGCAGAGGTGTATTTAGGTTTTGTGCTGCCCTAGGCCTGACTAAACTCGCGCACCCCCTATTTTAAATTTGACACACCCCTTCCTGGCAAGGTCACGCCCCTTTCTGTTTAAGACCCGCCCTAAAAATATTGAGTGGGGACACTAGTTCTGAGGGCGGTTTGGGGTGGCAATGAATTCCCTTAATTTGCATAGGTTTCCTCTCACTTCCTGTTTGGCTATGGGGTAGGAAGTGAAGGGAAATTTCTGCAATGGGACGGGGATGGTAAAAAATAAACTGACAGGGGCTATAACCCCCCCTTAATCTATCCAAAATTAAAAATAAAGTGTAGCCTATAGTTCTACTTTAAATTTCTGATAATTTTATGGAGAGGACTAAGAAGATATAACCATGCCAATGGTGCAGCAGAACCCCCCCCCCCCCCACAGTTGCAGAATGCTGGTCGCCTGCATACCAGAAGCAGTGCGGCCGCTTTATGGGGGCGCTAGACTAATTTTCCTCTCAGCCCAGTCCGCCCCATAAAACTGCCCTTACACTAACAGTGTAGCGCAAGCCGGCGGGGACTCTTTCCATGCTGCCCCCCTGCAAAGTGCTGCCCTAGGCCTGGGCCTTGTTGGCCTAGGCCAGGATACAGCGCTGCCCTCGAGGCACATTTTTGCATTGTATACTTTCTGTAGCCCATAGAAATCTAACAGGAAGAAGCTACTAGGCTGTAGCTGTTCCTTGGGGCCAAAAAAAATCCAGTCTTCCCTTATCTAAATACACCAATTTGCATTCCAATTTAAGGGAAATTTGGGAAGTGCCCCTTGTTGGTGAACAATGTATCCTGTCACTGCATAATGATGAAATATCATCTACCACTCTGCAATGCAGGCAACTTTTAATAAAAAAATGATGATTTGCAAATAGTCAGTAATCAAGGCAACAATTCAAATCTATCTTTTACCTGCTACTGCTACACTGGAAACACTGCAACTATCAGAAAGGTCAAGCAGTTGATTTATATGATTTATATACTGTAATTGATTGGATCCATATTCATGAGGTTTGCATAGTCCTTCTTGACAGAACTTTGGCCTCTTGTCACATGGCTCTGTGCTGTGAAACCTCCCTCTCTGAGACTTATAGAAGGTTGTATGCAGAACCAGGAGACGTGTGGCCCTGCATTTTTCAGATGTATATTGAGGGTTGTCATATGGATTTAATTAGCCAACTGCACAAGGAGAACAGCAGGATTGAATAACACAAAGGGTCTTATAATACTAATTGTGCCAATAAGAGATACTTTTCATATTGCTCCTAGCAACCAGCTTTCATCAATCACGTCTGCAGTGCAGAACTGAAAACAAGACAAGTGTTCTTACTGGTTGCTTTGAGCCTAATCGTTTTCCTATTGGAACACATTACAGGCAAAGCCTCAAAGGAGTTGATTTACAAAAGGCAATTAGGCTGTTCACTTTGCAGCATAATTTTCACTTTGCTAGGGATTTTACCCTAAAAGCATTTGTAAAGGCTGTTTTTTTTTTAAATATAATAAACATGATTTTCTTACCTGCCCTGTGCAATGGTATTGCACAGAACGGCCCAGAACCCCCTTTTCTGGAGTCCCCCTTCAGCACTCCAGGACCCTCCTCTTCTCAGTACTTCACCATAGGAAGCCGCTTTCTATGGGGGCACACTTGTGGGCTAGCTCCTGAGCCAGGCTGAGCACACACAGCCTGGCTCAGCCCTGCTCTCTCCTCACTGGATTTGATAGACAGATGCAGGAGCAAATGGCTCTCACTGCTGCCTCTGAGTCCTGTGAGGAGAGAGAGAGCACCGTTGCTACAGGTGGGCACAGTGCTGGATTGAGATAGGGCTCAGGTAGGTATATAGGAAGGTGGTGAGGGGGGCGAAATTTCACTGGAACATTTGTTTACCTTAATGCAGAGAATGTATTACGGTAAAAAATATTCTGCCTTTAGAACCACTTTAACTTAGCAAAAATATATATTTTTTTATTTTCTGTGCATATGACTCGGTATTCTTTACAAGGTGATTTCTTATTACATCCACCAAGCTAGATGGATGTGATAACAGCAACAGCCAATTTGCCTTAAAGGGGTTGTAAAGTTTCGTTTTTTATTCTCTAAATAGTTTCCCTTAAGCTAGTGCATTGTTGGTTCACAAACCTTTTCCTTCAATTTCCCGTCTAAGTGTTTTTTTTCATTGTCTGAATTTCTCACTTCCTGTTTCTCCTCAGTAAGCTTGCCCCCATCATCCATGGGGGTTAGTCAGCCAAAACAGCTTACTGAGGAGGAACAGGAAGTGAGAAATTCAGACAAAGAAAAAAAACATTTAGAAAGGAAATCGAAGGAAAAGGTAAGTGAACCAACAATGCACTAGCTTAAAGGAACCTACGGTATTTAGAAAATAAAAAATTAACCTTTACAACCCCTTTAAGTCAATTTAAAGTTCATGGGCTAGATTCAGTAAGAAGTTACGTCGGTGTATCTGTTGATACGCCGCGTAACTTCTAGGATGCGCCGGCGTATCTTTTTTCTGTATTCAGAAAGCAAGATACGCCGGAATGTTGCTAAGATACGACCGACGTAAGTCTCTTACGCCGTCGTATCTTAGGGTACATATTTACGCTGGCCGCTAGGTGGCGCTTCCGTTTGTATTATGGCGTAGAATATGCAAATGAGCTTGATATGCCGATCCCGGCGGATTTTTTTACGTTGTTTACGTAAGGCTTTTTCCGGCGTAAGGTTACTCCTGCTATATGAGGAGTATCCAATGTTAAGTATGGACGTCGGGACAGCGTCGAATTTTGCGTCATTTACGTCAATTGCGAATAGGGCTTTGCATAAACTACGTTCACATCAAAAGCATTGACTATTTGCGACGTGATTAGGAGCATGCGCACTGGGATACGTTCACGGACGGCGCATGCGCCGTTCGTTAGAGACGTCATTTACGTGGGGTCATGTTTTATTTACATAAAACACGCCCACCTCTTCACAATTTGAATTCAGCGCGCTTACGCCAGCAGATTTACGCTACGCCTCCATAACTTAGGGCGCAGGTTCTTTGTGAATCCAGCCCCAGCCTCACTAAGTTACAGCGGCGTAGCGTATCTGAGATACGCTACACCCGCACAAACTTACAGCGGGCTATCTGAATCTAGCCCACTAAGTTTGACTGGAGTTTGCCTTTAACGTTTGTTTTGTTCCCTGTACTTAAACAATGAGAAAATGATTTTGATTGGTTGTGATCAGAAGTGCAACATTACTTCTAGCACTAGTTTTATAAATGACCGTAGATACTATTTTACATACACCTCATTTTCCCACGTTGTTGCTCGGCTTGTTGTGTCACATTTTACGCATGAAAAATTTTCATAGGTCAAAAGCAAAATCTGCCACGGTTTATCATTTTGTCAGTACTAGTTAAATATTTATATGAATACTGTATGTCTGCCAGGCTTGCACATTGAAATGATGATTCTGGCAGTCATATTATCTACACAAGGAGTAATGGTAAAAGAGGAATTCTGCAATCAGTCATGGTGTCACACAGAGAGAGAAGGAGGCTTACCACAGACACACACAATCTGATCAATAAACTCTAATATTTGACATTACAATTAAGATAGATTTCTCCACAAGGAGCTGGTGCTTGGTGTAACATAGAATATTGTCTTTTTTGTTAGTAAAGCTGATGGTGGATGTGACAATCTGGCACCCTCTGCCTTCTCTATGTGCCATGTCATGTGATACAGGCACTGCTGCAGTTTACATATCAGTATTCAATATGCACAGCTTATGTACTGCCTTAGCCTACCTGTCTATAGATCAAGGTGTGAGCATGATGCAGAACAGGTTGTTTTATAAGTGCCCAGGGACTGTAATGGTTACTAATAATATGCGCGTTATTCCGCAGCTCCTCAACAGTCACATAGATCACCTAGAAGCTTACGAGCTGCACTGCACTTTGCTGTGTAGGGACTGTAATAGCAGTGTTTTCTACAATAAGATATACTAAACAAAACCTCTAAAAAGGTGTAAGTGGGCCACACAATAACCAGTTTTATTATATTTTGTGGTGCAACAAAACAATAGTGCAACCAACAACATAATAATGTAAAGTGCACTGTATATAATACAATGATTTAGAAAAAAAAAAAAAAACAATAGCTTAAGAACAACGCAAGTGCAGGAGGTATGATTAATTTCTCCAGCAACATTCAAGAGATCAATAAAATTGAGCAAGTTGATGTTCTATTGATAGGAAGCTACTGTGAGACCAATTATACAGGCATCTTACAAGATGTGGGGGGTTGGATGGAGGATGAGGGTTAGGGGCCATTCATTATTAGCCATTTGATCTGGCTTCAAAGTGGCCCCAGGTAGTTAGCACAGACACAGGGAGCCCTCTTTCAGTTGACTTGAACCTCCAAGCAAAAAAATAAAAAATCATCTGTTTAATAAAACCAGAAAAAAAACAGATTGCATGCAGGAAACTTGCCCGCGCATAGCAACATAGATCTGTCTCAGGCCAAAATGTGAAATGATGCTATAGATAAACACTCACTGTGGTGACAATTGCAAAAGAACAAACTTAAAGTGGAGGTTCACCCAAAAAATTAATTTTTAACATTAGATTGAGGCTATTTAAGGGGAGCAGAAACGGGTATTTTTTTTTAAATCAATGCAGTACTTACCGTTTTCGAGATAGATGTTCTCCCGCCGCTTCCGGGTATGGGCTGCGGGACTGGGCGTTCCTATTTGATTGACAGCCTTCCGACGGTCACATACAGCGCGTCACGAGTTTCCGAAAGTAGCCGAACGTCGGTGCGCAGGCGCCGTATAGAGCCGCACCGACATTCGGCTTCTTTCGACTTCGCAACTGGTGACGCGCTGTATGCGACCGTCGGAAGGCTGTCAATCAAATAGGAACGCCCAGTCCCGAATATCATACCCTAGAAGCGGCGGGAGAACATCTATCTCGAAAACGGTAAGTACGGCATTGATTTTAAAAAAAATACCCGTTTCTGCTCCCCTTAATTAGCCTCAATCTAATGTTAAAAAAAAATTCGGGTGAACTCCCTCTTTAATTTAACTATTACATAACAATACATCAATCATGCAATATTGAATTAATAAAGAGAACAAAGAACTTTTCACAACAGTGCAGTCTTTCTTAACCTTTCTACCTCTATGGAACCCAAACAATAATTTGGGGGTTTTAAGGAACCCTAACTAAAACCAATTCCTTGGGATCCATGGCAAAAATAGCTCTTAAATTTGTGGTCAGTAGAAAGAATCCAACCCCTGTGGTGGTGGTGGTGGTGGTGGTGGTGGTCATTAGGTAGAATCGAATTATGACAGTGGTGGTCATTGGGAGAAATATAACCCGTACAGTGGTGGTCATTACAGGAGTCCAACCCTTAAAGTGGCAGTCATTATGAAGGAATCTAACTTGGGGGTATATGGCAAAAAAAGCTCTTAAAGTGGTGGTCAGTAGGAAGAATCCAACCCTTGCAGTGGTGGTCATTAGGAAGAATTGAACCATGACAGTTGTGGTCATTAGAAAGAATCCAACCCTTGCAGTGGTGGTCATTAGGAAGAATTGAACCATGACAGTTGTGGTCATTAGAAAGAATCCAACCCTTACAGTGGTGGTTATTAGAAAGAATCTAACCCTTACAGTGGCAGTCATTAGGAAAAGTACAACCGTTTCAGTGGTGGTCATTAGGAAGAATTTAACCCTTACAGTGGTGGTCATTACAGTATTCCAATCCTTACAGTGGTGGTCATTAAAAATAATCTAACCCTTACAATGGTGGTCATTATAAATAATCTAATCCTTACAGTGGTGGTCATTAGGAAGACTCCAACCCTTTAAGTGGTGTTCATTGAAAATAATCCAACCCTTTCAGCAGTGGTCATTTGAACGTATCTAACCCTTACAGTGATGGTCATAAGTCATAACAATAAACCACTCCTGACAGTGGTGGTCATTAGAAAGAATCTAGTTCTTACAGTGGTGGTCATGAAAAAGAATCCAACCCTTACAGTGCTGGTCATTCTAACAGAATCTAACCCTTACAGTGGTGGTCACTGGGAAGATTCCAATACTTTCAGTGGTGGTCATTGCCGTATTCCAACCCATAGAGTTGTGGTCATTAGAAATAATCTAACCCTTAACTTTGGTGGTCATTAGTAATAATCTAATCCTTACAGTGGTGGTCATTATGAAGACTCCAACCCTTTAAGTGGTGTTCATTGGAAAGAATCCAAGCCTTTCAGTAGTGGTCATTTGAATGTATCTAACCCTTACAGTGATGGTCATAAGTCATAACAGTAAACCACTCCTTACAGTGGTGGTCATTAGAAAGAATCTAGTTCTTACAGTGGTGGTCATGAAAAAGAATCCAACCCTTACAGTGCTGGTCATTTTAACAGAATCTAACCCTTACAGTGGTGGTCACTGGGAAGATTCCAATACTTTCAGTGGTGGTCATTACAGTATTCCAACCCTTACAGTGGTGGTCATTAGAAATAATCTAACCCTTACAATGGTGGTCATTGGAAATAATCGAATTCTTAAAGAGGTGGTCATTAGGAAGACCCTAACCCTTACAGTGGTGTTCATTGGAAAGAATCCAACCCATTCAGTGGTGGTCATTTGAAAGTATCTAACCCTTACAGTGGTGGTCATAACAGTAAACCAACCCTTACAGTGGTGGTCATTAGAAAGACTTTAACCCTTACAGTGGTGGTCATTAGAAAGACTCTAGCCCCTACAGTGGTAGTCATTTGGAAGAATCTAACCCAGCAATCCAGCCTTTACTGTGGTGGTCATTAGAAAGAATCTAATTCTGCAGTGGCGGTCATTAGGATAAATCTAACCCATACAGAGGTGGTCATTACAAGAATCCAACCCTTAGAGTGATGGTCATTAGGAAGCATCTAACCTGACAGTGGTGGTCATTAGGAGGAAGCTGACACTTACAGTGGTGATTAGAATGCCACCCTAACAGACAGCTAAAAAAGATTATTGTTGTCATGCCACTGGCTCTACCAACTAGCACTGGCTCTAGAACTATGCAGGAACCATGAACCATCAGATGGGAGGTCAATCAGCCACAGTTTAAGCCCTATCAAATCATCCTCTAGAAGAAACCCTAGAGTTCCATGGAACCTGGTTGAAAAAAGCTGCAACCAGCTTTTATCTAATATTCATCAACATAAGCTTCTGCCTGGTAAATATATGATAGGCTCAGTCTTGAGTGCAAATACAAAAAGACAGGTTCTGCTAGCAAAACACAGAGCTAACCATGAAATGAATGACTTTATTTAAGTTATACGTAGACAGAAAGGCTGGCAGATTGAAGGGTGGACTAGATAGATAGATAGATAGATAGATAGATAGATAGATAGATAGATAGATAGATAGATAGATTAATGGAAGATGGATAGATCGATAGATAGATATATAAAAAGATAGATAGATAGATAGATAGATAGATAGATAGATAGATAGATAGATAGATAGATAGATTAAATGGAAGATAGATAGATAGATAGATAGATAGATAGATAGATAGATAGATAGATAGATAGATAGATAGATAGATAGATAGATAGATAGACTGACTAATGGAAGATGGATAGATCGATAGATAGATATATAAAAAGATAGATAGATAGATAGATAGATAGATAGATAGATAGATAGATAGATAGATAGATAGACTAATGGAAGATAGATAGATAGATAGATAGATAGATAGATAGATAGATAGATAGATAGATAGATAGATAGACAGACTAATGGAAGATAGATAGATAGATAGATAGATAGATAGATAGATAGATAGATAGATAGATAGACTAATGGAAGATAGATAGATAGATAGATAGATAGATAGATAGATAGATAGATAGATAGATAGATAGATAGATAGCGCAGAAGAGACAAGGGGCATGTTCTATGGCACAGATAAGTAAAGCAGACAGCCAAGGCATTTGCCAGGCACACTTCTTACCAGCTGGCAAGCAGAGTCTTGGTGCCAGGGAGGCGTGGAGAAGAACTGACTGAAGAAAAAGGCAAAGAGATCTCCCAAGTTTGCCTGCTTCCCTCCCTTACCCCAGCTCGCAGATGTAAGGCTGCTGTGGGCATGGAAGGAGGGGTGCAGCATGGAGCAGGGCCGGTCACTGGCACTACCAGGGCAGATGCAGCAAGTGATGGAGAGGGAGAGAGAGACAAAGGGATGGGAGAGGAAGAGACGGCAGCACAAGACGCTTTAATCTTGAAGGGTTTCTGGAGAGATACTGAGGGAGCGGTTGCAAGATTGGTTGCTAAAGCGTCTCCATGGCAACCGCGCTGACCCACTTCTGCGGTAGCCAAAAGCTTGGCTTGAGACGCCTCTCGTTAACAGCTTCACTGCTACAGCAGCCCGCAACACGGGGCAGGCAGTGCGGCACGGCGGCTGGGCACGCATGGGTTAATCGGGTGACAGGTCCCGATGTGCGATCAGGTCCCTTGGCACTTGTTGTGGCAGCCGATCTATTACTATAGGAGTATAGGGCTTGTAAGTGGCCAACTTCACACTGGATGCTGGTCAATAGGCGGATTTCACTTCTAGCAGAATCTCAGAGTGCTGATCATTAAACACTGTACCCCTTTATCATGCCATAGGTATTGCAGTGCCCCCCATGTCTCTATGTACTGCCCTCTGATTTCTATGTACACTAACAAGAATAAGCAACTATGCAACATTGTATTCTGCAAGAACTCCTAGTGGGAGATTGGGAGATGTATACGTGTTTCAACAAGCATACCCTGACATGTTGCAATCCTGTCCCTGTGTCCCCATTATTGGCTCAACAACCGACTATACAAGTGGGAATTCTCAGCAGTGCCCTGCTAAATGCCAGTTGTATCCCCGAACTCTGCTCAAGTGATGTGACCCTGGAAATGGCCATGTTCTATCCCTAGCTAAGCAGCACATTGTACCTGGAGATATAACTCTCCCACCCCTAGCTAAGCAGCACATTGTACCTGGAGATATAACTCTCCCCACCCTAGCTAAGCAGCACATTGTACCTGGAGATATAACTCTCCCACCCCTAGCTAAGCAGCACATTGTACCTGGAGATATAACTCTCCCACCCCTAGCTAAGCAGCACATTGTACCTGGAGATATAACTCTCCCACCCCTAGCTAAGCAGCACATTGTACCTGGAGATATAACTCTCCCCACCCTAGCTAAGCAGCACATTGTACCTGGAGATATAACTCTCCCCACCCTAGCTAAGCAGCACATTGTACCTGGAGATATAACTCTCCCACCCCTAGCTAAGCAGCACATTGTACCTGGAGATATAACTCTCCCCACCCTTAGCTAAGCAGCACATTGTACCTGGAGATATAACTCTCCCACCCCTAGCTAAGCAGCACATTGTACCTGGAGATATAACTCTCCCACCCCTAGCTAAGCAGCACATTGTACCTGGAGATATAACTCTCCCACCCCTAGCTAAGCAGCACATTGTACCTGGAGATATAACTCTCCCCACCCTTAGCTAAGCAGCACATTGTACCTGGAGATATAACTCTCCCACCCCTAGCTAAGCAGCACATTGTACCTGGAGATATAACTCTCCCACCCCTAGCTAAGCAGCACATTGTACCTGGAGATATAACTCTCCCCACCCTAGCTAAGCAGCACATTGTACCTGGAGATATAACTCTCCCACCCCTAGCTAAGCTTTGCTAACACATTGTACCTGGAGATATAACTCTCCCACCCCTAGCTAAGCAGCACATTGTACCTGGAGATATAACTCTCCCCACCCTTAGCTAAGCAGCACATTGTACCTGGAGATATAACTCTCCCACCCCTAGCTAAGCAGCACATTGTACCTGGAGATATAACCCTCCCACCCCTAGCTAAGCAGCACATTGTACCTGGAGATATAACTCTCCCACCCCTAGCTAAGCAGCACATTGTACCTGGAGATATAACTCTCCCACCCCTAGCTAAGCAGCACATTGTACCTGGAGATATAACTCTCCCACCCCTAGCTAAGCAGCACATTGTACCTGGAGATATAACTCTCCCCACCCTTAGCTAAGCAGCACATTGTACCTGGAGATATAACTCTCCCACCCCTAGATAAGCAGCACATTGTACCTGGAGATATAACTCTCCCACCCTAGCTAAGCAGCACATTGTACCTGGAGATATAACTCTCCCACCCCTAGCTAAGCACCACATTGTACCTGGAGATATAATTCTTCCCACCCCTAGCTAAGCAGCACATTGTACCTGGAGATATAACTCTCCCACCCCTAGATAAGCAGCACATTGTACCTGGAGATATAACTCTCCCACCCCTAGCTAAGCAGCACATTGTACCTGGAGATATAACTCTCCCACCCCTAGCTAAGCAGCACATTGTACCGGAGATATAACTCTCCCACCCCTAGCTAAGCAGCACATTGTACCTGGAGATATAACTCTCCCACCCCTAGCTAAGCAGCACATTGTACCCAGAGATATAACTCTTCCCACCCCTAGCTAAGCAGCACATTGTACCTGGAGATATAACTCTCCCCACCCCTAGCTAAGCAGCACATTGTACCTGGAGATATAACTCTCCCACCCCTAGCTAAGCAGCACATTGTACCTGGAGATATAACTCTCCCCACCCCTAGCTAAGCAGCACATTGTACCTGGAGATATAACTCTCCCACCCCTAGCTAAGCACCACATTGTACCTGGAGATATAATTCTTCCCACCCCTAGCTAAGCAGCACATTGTACCTGGAGATATAACTCTCCCACCCCTAGCTAAGCAGCACATTGTACCTGGAGATATAACTCTCCACACCCCTAGCTAAGCAGCACATTGTACCTGGAGATATAACTCTCCCACCCCTAGCTAAGCAGCACATTGTACCTGGAGATATAACTCTCCCACCCCTAGCTAAGCAGCACATTGTACCTGGAGATATAACTCTCCCCACCCCTAGCTAAGCAGCACATTGTACCTGGAGATATAACTCTCCCACCCCTAGCTAAGCAGCACATTGTACCTGGAGATACAACTCTCCCACCCCTAGCTAAGCAGCACATTGTACCTGGAGATATAACTCTCCCACCCCTAGCTAAGCAGCACATTGTACCTGGAGATATAACTCTCCCCACCCCTAGCTAAGCAGCACATTGTACCTGGAGATATAACTCTTCCCACCCCTAGCTAAGCAGCACATTGTACCTGGAGATATAACTCTCCCCACCCCTAGCTAAGCAGCACATTGTACCTGGAGATACAACTCTCCCACCCCTAGCTAAGCAGCACATTGTACCTGGAGATATAACTCTCCCACCCCTAGCTAAGCAGCACATTGTACCTGGAGATATAACTCTCCCCACCCCTAGCTAAGCAGCACATTGTACCTGGAGATATAACTCTCCCACCCCTAGCTAAGCAGCACATTGTACCTGGAGATACAACTCTCCCACCCCTAGCTAAGCTTTGCTAACACATTGTACCTGGAGATATAACTCTTCCCATCCCTAGCTAAGCAGCACATTGTACCTGGAGATATAACTCTCCCCACCCCTAGCTAAGCAGCACATTGTACCTGGAGATATAACTCTTCCCACCCCTAGCTAAGCAGCACATTGTACCTGGAGATATAACTCTTCCCATCCCTAGCTAAGCAGCACATTGTACCTGGAGATATAACTCTTCCCACCCCTAGCTAAGCAGCACATTGTACCTGGAGATATGACTCTTCCCATCCCTAGCTAAGCAGCACATTGTACCTGGAGATACAACTCTCCCACCCCTAGCTAAGCAGCACATTGTACCTGGAGATATAACTCTCCCACCCCTAGCTAAGCAGCACATTGTACCTGGAGATATAACTCTCCCCACCCCTAGCTAAGCAGCACATTGTACCTGGAGATATAACTCTCCCACCCCTAGCTAAGCAGCACATTGTACCTGGAGATACAACTCTCCCACCCCTAGCTAAGCTTTGCTAACACATTGTACCTGGAGATATAACTCTTCCCATCCCTAGCTAAGCAGCACATTGTACCTGGAGATATAACTCTCCCCACCCCTAGCTAAGCAGCACATTGTACCTGGAGATATAACTCTTCCCACCTCTAGCTAAGCAGCACATTGTACCTGGAGATATAACTCTTCCCATCCCTAGCTAAGCAGCACATTGTACCTGGAGATATAACTCTTCCCACCCCTAGCTAAGCAGCACATTGTACCTGGAGATATGACTCTTCCCACCCCTAGCTAAGCAGCACATTGTACCTGGAGATATAACTCTTCCCATCCCTAGCTAAGCAGCACATTGTACCTGGAGATATAACTCTCCCACCCCTAGCTAAGCAGCACATTGTACCTGGAGATATAACTCTCCCCACCCCTAGCTAAGCAGCACATTGTACCTGGAGATATAACTCTCCCCACCCTAGCTAAGCAGCACATTGTACCTGGAGATATAACTCTCCCACCCCTAGCTAAGCAGCACATTGTACCTGGAGATATAACTCTCCCACCCCTAGCTAAGCAGCACATTGTACCTGGAGATATAACTCTCCCCACCCTAGCTAAGCAGCACATTGTACCTGGAGATATAACTCTCCCACCCCTAGCTAAGCAGCACATTGTACCTGGAGATATAACTCTTCCCACCCCTAGCTAAGCAGCACATTGTACCTGGAGATATAACTCTCCCACCCCTAGCTAAGCAGCACATTGTACCTGGAGATATAACTCTCCCATCCCTAGCTAAGCAGCACATTGTACCTGGAGATATGACTCTTCCCACCCCTAGCTAAGCAGCACATTGTACCTGGAGATATAACTCTCCCACCCCTAGCTAAGCAGCACATTGTACCTGGAGATATAACTCTCCCCACCCTAGCTAAGCAGCACATTGTACCTGGAGATATAACTCTCCCACCCCTAGCTAAGCAGCACATTGTACCTGGAGATATAACTCTTCCCACCCCTAGCTAAGCAGCACATTGTACCTGGAGATATAACTCTCCCACCCCTAGCTAAGCAGCACATTGTACCTGGAGATATAACTCTCCCCACCCTTAGCTAAGCAGCACATTGTACCTGGAGATATAACTCTCCCACCCCTAGCTAAGCAGCACATTGTACCTGGAGATATAACTCTCCCACCCCTAGCTAAGCAGCACATTGTACCTGGAGATATAACTCTCCCACCCCTAGCTAAGCAGCACATTGTACCTGGAGATATAACTCTCCCCACCCTTAGCTAAGCAGCACATTGTACCTGGAGATATAACTCTCCCACCCCTAGCTAAGCAGCACATTGTACCTGGAGATATAACTCTCCCACCCCTAGCTAAGCAGCACATTGTACCTGGAGATATAACTCTCCCCACCCTAGCTAAGCAGCACATTGTACCTGGAGATATAACTCTCCCACCCCTAGCTAAGCTTTGCTAACACATTGTACCTGGAGATATAACTCTCCCACCCCTAGCTAAGCAGCACATTGTACCTGGAGATATAACTCTCCCCACCCTTAGCTAAGCAGCACATTGTACCTGGAGATATAACTCTCCCACCCCTAGCTAAGCAGCACATTGTACCTGGAGATATAACTCTCCCACCCCTAGCTAAGCAGCACATTGTACCTGGAGATATAACTCTCCCACCCCTAGCTAAGCAGCACATTGTACCTGGAGATATAACTCTCCCCACCCTTAGCTAAGCAGCACATTGTACCTGGAGATATAACTCTCCCACCCCTAGATAAGCAGCACATTGTACCTGGAGATATAACTCTCCCACCCTAGCTAAGCAGCACATTGTACCTGGAGATATAACTCTCCCACCCCTAGCTAAGCACCACATTGTACCTGGAGATATAATTCTTCCCACCCCTAGCTAAGCAGCACATTGTACCTGGAGATATAACTCTCCCACCCCTAGATAAGCAGCACATTGTACCTGGAGATATAACTCTCCCACCCCTAGCTAAGCAGCACATTGTACCTGGAGATATAACTCTCCCACCCCTAGCTAAGCAGCACATTGTACCCGGAGATATAACTCTCCCACCCCTAGCTAAGCAGCACATTGTACCTGGAGATATAACTCTCCCACCCCTAGCTAAGCAGCACATTGTACCCAGAGATATAACTCTTCCCACCCCTAGCTAAGCAGCACATTGTACCTGGAGATATAACTCTCCCCACCCCTAGCTAAGCAGCACATTGTACCTGGAGATATAACTCTCCCACCCCTAGCTAAGCAGCACATTGTACCTGGAGATATAACTCTCCCCACCCCTAGCTAAGCAGCACATTGTACCTGGAGATATAACTCTCCCACCCCTAGCTAAGCACCACATTGTACCTGGAGATATAATTCTTCCCACCCCTAGCTAAGCAGCACATTGTACCTGGAGATATAACTCTCCCACCCCTAGCTAAGCAGCACATTGTACCTGGAGATATAACTCTCCCCACCCCTAGCTAAGCAGCACATTGTACCTGGAGATATAACTCTCCCACCCCTAGCTAAGCAGCACATTGTACCTGGAGATATAACTCTCCCACCCCTAGCTAAGCAGCACATTGTACCTGGAGATATAACTCTCCCCACCCCTAGCTAAGCAGCACATTGTACCTGGAGATATAACTCTCCCACCCCTAGCTAAGCAGCACATTGTACCTGGAGATACAACTCTCCCACCCCTAGCTAAGCAGCACATTGTACCTGGAGATATAACTCTCCCACCCCTAGCTAAGCAGCACATTGTACCTGGAGATATAACTCTCCCCACCCCTAGCTAAGCAGCACATTGTACCTGGAGATATAACTCTTCCCACCCCTAGCTAAGCAGCACATTGTACCTGGAGATATAACTCTCCCCACCCCTAGCTAAGCAGCACATTGTACCTGGAGATACAACTCTCCCACCCCTAGCTAAGCAGCACATTGTACCTGGAGATATAACTCTCCCACCCCTAGCTAAGCAGCACATTGTACCTGGAGATATAACTCTCCCCACCCCTAGCTAAGCAGCACATTGTACCTGGAGATATAACTCTCCCACCCCTAGCTAAGCAGCACATTGTACCTGGAGATATAACTCTTCCCACCCCTAGCTAAGCAGCACATTGTACCTGGAGATATAACTCTCCCACCCCTAGCTAAGCAGCACATTGTACCTGGAGATATAACTCTCCCCACCCTTAGCTAAGCAGCACATTGTACCTGGAGATATAACTCTCCCACCCCTAGCTAAGCAGCACATTGTACCTGGAGATATAACTCTCCCACCCCTAGCTAAGCAGCACATTGTACCTGGAGATATAACTCTCCCACCCCTAGCTAAGCAGCACATTGTACCTGGAGATATAACTCTCCCCACCCTTAGCTAAGCAGCACATTGTACCTGGAGATATAACTCTCCCACCCCTAGCTAAGCAGCACATTGTACCTGGAGATATAACTCTCCCACCCCTAGCTAAGCAGCACATTGTACCTGGAGATATAACTCTCCCCACCCTAGCTAAGCAGCACATTGTACCTGGAGATATAACTCTCCCACCCCTAGCTAAGCTTTGCTAACACATTGTACCTGGAGATATAACTCTCCCACCCCTAGCTAAGCAGCACATTGTACCTGGAGATATAACTCTCCCCACCCTTAGCTAAGCAGCACATTGTACCTGGAGATATAACTCTCCCACCCCTAGCTAAGCAGCACATTGTACCTGGAGATATAACTCTCCCACCCCTAGCTAAGCAGCACATTGTACCTGGAGATATAACTCTCCCACCCCTAGCTAAGCAGCACATTGTACCTGGAGATATAACTCTCCCCACCCTTAGCTAAGCAGCACATTGTACCTGGAGATATAACTCTCCCACCCCTAGATAAGCAGCACATTGTACCTGGAGATATAACTCTCCCACCCTAGCTAAGCAGCACATTGTACCTGGAGATATAACTCTCCCACCCCTAGCTAAGCACCACATTGTACCTGGAGATATAATTCTTCCCACCCCTAGCTAAGCAGCACATTGTACCTGGAGATATAACTCTCCCACCCCTAGATAAGCAGCACATTGTACCTGGAGATATAACTCTCCCACCCCTAGCTAAGCAGCACATTGTACCTGGAGATATAACTCTCCCACCCCTAGCTAAGCAGCACATTGTACCCGGAGATATAACTCTCCCACCCCTAGCTAAGCAGCACATTGTACCTGGAGATATAACTCTCCCACCCCTAGCTAAGCAGCACATTGTACCCAGAGATATAACTCTTCCCACCCCTAGCTAAGCAGCACATTGTACCTGGAGATATAACTCTCCCCACCCCTAGCTAAGCAGCACATTGTACCTGGAGATATAACTCTCCCACCCCTAGCTAAGCAGCACATTGTACCTGGAGATATAACTCTCCCCACCCCTAGCTAAGCAGCACATTGTACCTGGAGATATAACTCTCCCACCCCTAGCTAAGCACCACATTGTACCTGGAGATATAATTCTTCCCACCCCTAGCTAAGCAGCACATTGTACCTGGAGATATAACTCTCCCACCCCTAGCTAAGCAGCACATTGTACCTGGAGATATAACTCTCCCCACCCCTAGCTAAGCAGCACATTGTACCTGGAGATATAACTCTCCCACCCCTAGCTAAGCAGCACATTGTACCTGGAGATATAACTCTCCCACCCCTAGCTAAGCAGCACATTGTACCTGGAGATATAACTCTCCCCACCCCTAGCTAAGCAGCACATTGTACCTGGAGATATAACTCTCCCACCCCTAGCTAAGCAGCACATTGTACCTGGAGATACAACTCTCCCACCCCTAGCTAAGCAGCACATTGTACCTGGAGATATAACTCTCCCACCCCTAGCTAAGCAGCACATTGTACCTGGAGATATAACTCTCCCCACCCCTAGCTAAGCAGCACATTGTACCTGGAGATATAACTCTTCCCACCCCTAGCTAAGCAGCACATTGTACCTGGAGATATAACTCTCCCCACCCCTAGCTAAGCAGCACATTGTACCTGGAGATACAACTCTCCCACCCCTAGCTAAGCAGCACATTGTACCTGGAGATATAACTCTCCCACCCCTAGCTAAGCAGCACATTGTACCTGGAGATATAACTCTCCCCACCCCTAGCTAAGCAGCACATTGTACCTGGAGATATAACTCTCCCACCCCTAGCTAAGCAGCACATTGTACCTGGAGATACAACTCTCCCACCCCTAGCTAAGCTTTGCTAACACATTGTACCTGGAGATATAACTCTTCCCATCCCTAGCTAAGCAGCACATTGTACCTGGAGATATAACTCTCCCCACCCCTAGCTAAGCAGCACATTGTACCTGGAGATATAACTCTTCCCACCTCTAGCTAAGCAGCACATTGTACCTGGAGATATAACTCTTCCCATCCCTAGCTAAGCAGCACATTGTACCTGGAGATATAACTCTTCCCACCCCTAGCTAAGCAGCACATTGTACCTGGAGATATGACTCTTCCCATCCCTAGCTAAGCAGCACATTGTACCTGGAGATACAACTCTCCCACCCCTAGCTAAGCAGCACATTGTACCTGGAGATATAACTCTCCCACCCCTAGCTAAGCAGCACATTGTACCTGGAGATATAACTCTTCCCACCCCTAGCTAAGCAGCACATTGTACCTGGAGATATAACTCTCCCACCCCTAGCTAAGCAGCACATTGTACCTGGAGATACAACTCTCCCACCCCTAGCTAAGCTTTGCTAACACATTGTACCTGGAGATATAACTCTTCCCATCCCTAGCTAAGCAGCACATTGTACCTGGAGATATAACTCTCCCCACCCCTAGCTAAGCAGCACATTGTACCTGGAGATATAACTCTTCCCACCTCTAGCTAAGCAGCACATTGTACCTGGAGATATAACTCTTCCCATCCCTAGCTAAGCAGCACATTGTACCTGGAGATATAACTCTTCCCACCCCTAGCTAAGCAGCACATTGTACCTGGAGATATGACTCTTCCCACCCCTAGCTAAGCAGCACATTGTACCTGGAGATATAACTCTTCCCATCCCTAGCTAAGCAGCACATTGTACCTGGAGATATAACTCTCCCCACCCCTAGCTAAGCAGCACATTGTACCTGGAGATACAACTCTCCCACCCCTAGCTAAGCAGCACATTGTACCTGGAGATATAACTCTCCCACCCCTAGCTAAGCAGCACATTGTACCTGGAGATATAACTCTCCCCACCCCTAGCTAAGCAGCACATTGTACCTGGAGATATAACTCTCCCACCCCTAGCTAAGCAGCACATTGTACCTGGAGATACAACTCTCCCACCCCTAGCTAAGCTTTGCTAACACATTGTACCTGGAGATATAACTCTTCCCATCCCTAGCTAAGCAGCACATTGTACCTGGAGATATAACTCTCCCCACCCCTAGCTAAGCAGCACATTGTACCTGGAGATATAACTCTTCCCACCTCTAGCTAAGCAGCACATTGTACCTGGAGATATAACTCTTCCCATCCCTAGCTAAGCAGCACATTGTACCTGGAGATATAACTCTTCCCACCCCTAGCTAAGCAGCACATTGTACCTGGAGATATGACTCTTCCCATCCCTAGCTAAGCAGCACATTGTACCCGGAGATATAACTCTCCCACCCCTAGCTAAGCAGCACATTGTACCTGGAGATATAACTCTCCCACCCCTAGCTAAGCAGCACATTGTACCTGGAGATATAACTCTCCCACCCCTAGCTAAGCAGCACATTGTACCTGGAGATATAACTCTCCCACCCCTAGCTAAGCAGCACATTGTACCTGGAGATACAACTCTCCCACCCCTAGCTAAGCTTTGCTAACACATTGTACCTGGAGATATAACTCTTCCCATCCCTAGCTAAGCAGCACATTGTACCTGGAGATATAACTCTCCCCACCCCTAGCTAAGCAGCACATTGTACCTGGAGATATAACTCTTCCCACCTCTAGCTAAGCAGCACATTGTACCTGGAGATATAACTCTTCCCACCCCTAGCTAAGCAGCACATTGTACCTGGAGATATAACTCTTCCCATCCCTAGCTAAGCAGCACATTGTACCTGGAGATATAACTCTTCCCACCCCTAGCTAAGCAGCACATTGTACCTGGAGATATAACTCTTCCACCCCTAGCTAAGCAGCACATTGTACCTGGAGATATAACTCTCCCACCCCTAGCTAAGCAGCACATTGTACCTGGAGATATAACTCTCCCACCCCTAGCTAAGCAGCACATTGTACCTGGAGATATAACTCTCCCATCCCTAGCTAAGCAGCACATTGTACCTGGAGATATAACTCTCCCACCCCTAGCTAAGCAGCACATTGTACCTGGAGATATAACTCTCCCACCCCTAGCTAAGCACCACATTGTACCTGGAGATATAACTCTTCCCACCCCTAGCTAAGCAGCACATTGTACCTGGAGATATAACTCTCCCCACCCCTAGCTAAGCAGCACATTGTACCTGGAGATATAACTCTCCCACCCCTAGCTAAGCAGCACATTGTACCTGGAGCTATAACTCTCCCCATCCCTAGCTAAGCAGCACATTGTACTTGGAGATATAACTCTCCCCACCCCTAGCTAAGCAGCACATTGTACCTGGAGATATAACTCTCCCACCCCTAGCTAAGCAGCACATTGTACCTGGAGATATAACTCTCCCCATCCCTAGCTAAGCAGCACATTGTACCTGGAGATATAACTCTCCCACCCCTAGCTAAGCAGCACATTGTACCTGGAGATATAACTCTCCCACCCCTAGCTAAGCAGCACATTGTACCTGGAGATATAACTCTTCCCATCCCTAGCTAAGCAGCACATTGTACCTGGAGATATAACTCTTCCCATCCCTAGCTAAGCAGCACATTGTACCTGGAGATATAACTCTTCCCACCCCTAGCTAAGCACCACATTGTACCTGGAGATATGACTCTTCCCACCCCTAGCTAAGCAGCACATTGTACCTGGAGATATAACTCTCCCACCCCCTAGCTAAGCAGCACATTGTACCTGGAGATATAACTCTTCCCATCCCTAGCTAAGCAGCACATTGTACCTGGAGATATAACTCTCCCACCCCTAGCTAAGCAGCACATTGTACCTGGAGATATGACTCTTCCCATCCCTAGCTAAGCAGCACATTGCACCTGGAGATATAACTCTTCCCACCCCTAGCTAAGCAGCACATTGTACCTGGAGATATAACTCTTCCCACCCCTAGCTAAGCAGCACATTGTACCTGGAGATATAACTCTCACACCCCTAGCTAAGCAGCACATTGTACCTGGAGATATAACTCTTCCACCCCTAGCTAAGCAGCACATTGTACCTGGAGATATAACTCTCCCACCCCTAGCTAAGCAGCACATTGTACCTGGACATATAACTCTTCCCATCCCTAGCTAAGCAGCACATTGTACCTGGAGATATAACTCTTCCCACCCCTAGCTAAGCAGCACATTGTACCTGGAGATACTGTATAACTCTTCCCACCCCTAGCTAAGCAGCACATTGTACCTGGAGATATAACTCTCCCACCCCTAGCTAAGCAGCACATTGTACCTGGAGATATAACTCTTCCCACCCCTAGCTAAGCAGCACATTGCACCTGGAGATATAACTCTTCCCATCCCTAGCTAAGCAGCACATTGTACCTGGAGATATAACTCTCCCACCCCTAGCTAAGCAGCACATTGTACCTGGAGATATGACTCTTCCCATCCCTAGCTAAGCAGCACATTGCACCTGGAGATATAACTCTTCCCACCCCTAGCTAAGCAGCACATTGTACCTGGACATATAACTCTCCCCACCCCTAGCTAAGCAGCACATTGTACCTGGAGATATAACTCTCCCACCCCTAGCTAAGCAGCACATTGTACCTGGAGATATAACTCTTCCCACCCCTAGCTAAGCAGCACATTGCACCTGGAGATATAACTCTTCCCATCCCTAGCTAAGCAGCACATTGTACCTGGAGATATAACTCTCCCACCCCTAGCTAAGCAGCACATTGTACCTGGAGATATGACTCTTCCCATCCCTAGCTAAGCAGCACATTGTACCTGGAGATATGATTCTTCCCATCCCTAGCTAAGCAGCACATTGTACCTGGACATATAACTCTTCCCACCCCTAGCTAAGCAGCACATTGTACCTGGAGATATAACTCTCACACCCCTAGCTAAGCAGCACATTGTACCTGGAGATATAACTCTTCCACCCCTAGCTAAGCAGCACATTGTACCTGGAGATATAACTCTCCCACCCCTAGCTAAGCAGCACATTGTACCTGGACATATAACTCTTCCCATCCCTAGCTAAGCAGCACATTGTACCTGGAGATATAACTCTTCCCACCCCTAGCTAAGCAGCACATTGTACCTGGAGATATAACTCTTCCCACCCCTAGCTAAGCAGCACATTGTACCTGAAGATATAACTCTTCCCATTCCTAGCTAAGCAGCACATTGTACCTGGAGATATAACTCTCCCACCCCTAGCTAAGCAGCACATTGTACCTGGAGATATAACTCTCCCACCCCTAGCTAAGCAGCACATTGTACCTGGAGATATAACTCTCCCACCCCTAGCTAATGTGATGCTTAGCTAAGGGTGGGGAGAGTTATATCTCCAGGTACAATGTGCTGCTTAGCTAGGGGTGGGAGAGTTATATCTCCAGGTACAATGTGCTGCTTAGCTAGGAATGGGAAGAGTTATATCTTCAGGTACAATGTGCTGCTTAGCTAGGGGTGGGAAGAGTTATATCTCCAGGTACAATGTGCTGCTTAGCTAGGGGTGGGAAGAGTTATATCTCCAGGTACAATGTGCTGCTTAGCTAGGGATGGGAGAGTTATATCTCCAGGTACAATGTGCTGCTTAGCTAGGGATGGGAAGAGTTATATCTCCAGGTACAATGTGCTGCTTAGCTAGGGGTGGGAAGAGTTATATCTCCAGGTACAATGTGCTGCTTAGCTAGGGGTGGGAGAGTTATATCTCCAGGTACAATGTGCTGCTTAGCTAGGGGTGGGAAGAGTTATATCTCCAGGTACAATGTGCTGCTTAGCTAGGGATGGGGAGAGTTATATCTCCAGGTACAATGTGCTGCTTAGCTAGGGGTGGGAAGAGTTATATCTCCAGGTACAATGTTCTGCTTAGCTAGGGATGGGAAGAGTTATATCTCCAGGTACAATGTGCTGCTTAGCTAGGGGTGGGAAGAGTTATATCTCCAGGTACAATGTGCTGCTTAGCTAGGAGTGGGAGAGTTATATCTCCAGGTACAATGTGCTGCTTAGCTAGGGGGTGGAAGAGTTATATCTCCAGGTACAATGTGACGGCTTAGCTAGGGATGGGAAGAATCATATCTCCAGGTACAATGTGCTGCTTAGCTAGGGATGGGGAGAGTTATATCTCCAGGTACAAGGTGCTGCTTAGCTAGAGGTGGGAAGAGTTATATCTCCAGGTACAATGTGACGGCTTAGCTAGGGATGGGAAGAATCATATCTCCAGGTACAATGTGCTGCTTAGCTAGGGGTGGGAGAGTTATGTCTCCAGGTACAATGTGCTGCTTAGCTAGAGGTGGGAAGAGTTATATCTCCAGGTACAATGTGCTGCTTAGCTAGGGATGGGCAGAGTTATATCTCCAGGTACAATGTGCTGCTTAGCTAGGGATGGGGAGAGTTATATCTCCAAGTACAATGTGCTGCTTAGCTAGGGGTGGGAAGAGTTATATCTCCAGGTACAATGTGCTGCTTAGCTAGGGAAGGTGAGAGTTATATCTCCAGGTACAATGTGCTTCTTAGCTAGGGGTGGGAAGAGTTATATCTCCAGGTACAATGTGCTGCTTAGCTAGGGATGTGAGAGTTATATCTCCAGGTACAATGTGCTGCTTAGCTAGGGGTGGGTAGAGTTATATCTCCAGGTACAATGTGCTGCTTAGCTAGGGATGGGAGAGTTATATCTCCAGGTGCAATGTGCTGCTTAGCTAGAGGTGGGAAGAGTTATATCTCCAGGTACAATGTGCTGCTTAGCTAGGGGTGGGAGAGTTATATCTCCAGGTACAATGTGCTGCTTAGCTAGGGGTGGAAAGAGTTATATCTCCAGGTACAATGTGCTGCTTAGCTAAGGGTGGGAAGAGTTATATCTCCAGGTACAATGTGCTGCTTAGCTAGGAGTGGGAGAATTATATCTCCAGGTACAATGTGCTGCTTAGCTAGGGGTGGGAAGAGTTATATCTCCAGGTACAATGTGCTGCTTAGCTAGGGGTGGGAAGAGTTATATCTCCAGGTACAATGTGCTGCTTAGCTAGGGGTGGGAAGAGTTGTATCTCCAGGTACAATGTGCTGCTTAGCTAGGGGTTGGAAGAGTTATATCTCCAGGTACAATGTGCTGCTCAGCTAGGGGTGGGAGAGTTATATCTCCAGGTACAATGTGCTGCTCAGCTAGGGGTGGGAAGAGTTATATCTCCAGGTACAATGTGCTGCTTAGCTAGGGGTGGGAAGAGTCATATCTCCAGGTACAATGTGCTGCTTAGCTAGGGATGGGAAGAGTTATATCTCCAGGTACAATGTGCTGCTTAGCTAGGGGTGGGAAGAGTCATATCTCCAGGTACAATGTGCTGCTTAGCTAGGGATGGGAAGAGTTATATCTCCAGGTACAATGTGCTGCTTAGCTAGGGGTGGGAAGAGTTATATCTCCAGGTACAATGTGCTGCTTTGCTAGCACATTGTACCTGGAGATATAACTCTCCCACCCCTAGCTAAGCAGCACATTGTACCTGGAGATATAACTCTCCCATCCCTAGCTAAGCAGCACATTGTACCTGGAGATATAACTCTTCCCACCCCTAGCGAAGCAGCACATTGTACCTGGAGATATAACTCTCCCACCCCTAGCATAACTTGAAGACAAGTCCCCCTCCATATAAATCCCATAAGGGAAGTACCTAAGTTTTGTAGCAAAGCAGTAAGGTTCCCATAAGAAGGGGGGACCTCTGTGTCCCGTGGTGTACTCCAAGAAAAGGATTTTACAGGTAAGCTGTTATTAAAAATCCTATTTTCTTTATCGTACACCACGGGACACATAGCCTCTATTCATTACATAGTGGGACGTCCCAGAGCAATGCTCAATGAAGGGTGGGAGACACAGATAAACGGACAAGAAGCCCCATACTACTGCCTGTAGCACGCTACGCCCAAAGGCAGAATCCTCATGTCCTCTTACATCTATTTGATAGAATTTGGTAAATGTATGGACTGAAGACCAAGTAGCAGCTTTACAGGTCTGAGCCATCGAAGCATGGTGATGCACTGCCCATAAAGCACTTATTGCCCTGGTAGAGTGCACCTTAACAGAAAAAGGAGGAATCTTGTTCCTTAAACCATAAGCTTGAATAATTACTTGTCGAATCCACCTAGAAATGGTGGATTTTGATTCTGCTTGGCCCTTCCTGGGACCATCTGACACAATAAACAAAACATCTGTTTTGCGTATCTGGGCAGTTGCCTGCAGATAAACTTTTACTGCTCTCACTACATCTAGAGAGTGCAATAACTTTTCCCCCGCTGACCGCAGTTCAGGAAAAAAGGAAGTCAAAACGATGTCTTGATTTAAATGAAACGCCAATACCACCTTTGGAAGAAAGGTAGGATGGGGGCGTAGTACAATTTTGTCCTTGTGACAAACTAAATAAGGCTCTTTATAAGAAAGAGCTGCTAATTCTGATACTCTTCTAGCGGAAGAGATAGCAATCAGAAAGGCCAATTTCCTGCTCAAAGGAATCAAAGGAATATGGCGGATAGGTTCAAAAGGCTGCTTTTGCAAGACTGACAATACCAAGTTCAAATCCCAGGGACATAAGGGAGACTTGACTGGCGGATTTATCCACAGTACTCCTTGAATGAATGCCCGGACTAGGGAATGAGATGCACATGGTCTCTTAAAAAAGACTGATAGAGCCTATATTTGACCCTTGATGGTACTCAGGGCTAATTTCATATGCACTCCTAATTGACAAAAGGCGGGAATCCTTGTTATGGCATACTTTTCTGGGAAGGCTATCCACAAAGTTTAGGAGTGTGTCTATGGGAATTTTTGACCATTCTTCCAAAAGCGCATTTGTGAGGTCAGGCAGTAATGTTGGATGAGAAGGCCTGGCTTGTAGTCTCTGATCTTATTCATCCCAAAGGTTTTCTATTGAATTGAGGTCAGGACTCTGTGCAGGCCAGCCAAGTTCCTCCAGACACACTTTTCCATATCTTTATGGACCTTGCATTGTGCACTGGTGCTCAGTCATGTTGGAACAGGAATGGGCCATCCTCAAACTGTTTCCACAAAGTTGGGAGCATGAAATTGTCCAAAATGTCTGGTATGCTGACACCTTAAGAGTTCCAGTGTTGCCAGCGGTTTAGACATTAATGGCTTTGTGTTGAGTTATTTTGAGGGGACAGCAAATTTACACTGTTATACAATCTGTAGACTCACTACATTGTAGCAACATTTTATTTCTTCAGTGTTGTCATATGAAAAGATATTATAAAATATTTACAAAAATGTGAGATACTATGTATATATATATATATATATATATATATATATATATATATATATATATATAGTAACATTTATTTGCGTTGGGGGAGGAAACGTGTCAGCAGAGGGGGAGAAACAGAAATACACTGATCTTCATAGTGAAATGTTTCACAGGGGGACTAATGTAGAACCAAGTAGGAAGTGCTACCAAGCAAAGAAGAAAACTGACCACACTAGAATCGATGTGCTTCCATGCCTAGCGTGGTCATATTGAAATAGGTAAACAGAGGAACTGGCAGGATCACCAGCAGGTTTGTGGGGGTGGCTGGTGTCGGTCCTCCACACTGTAATGTGCAGGGACAGTTATATAGAAGGGAACTGCACTGCAAAGATTACAGTGCCCCTTTACAGGTGTAGTCCCTTTTATATTAATGTCCCAGTCCTATTGTGGCCATACAATGCTAGTACTGTCTGTCTCCTATTGTGCCCACACTGCCCAGTGACTATGACCTGCCCTCTCTCTGGTGGTGCTGGACAGCATGGCGCTCTCTTTCTGGTGGTGCGGTACAGCGTGGCTCTCTCTCTCTGGTGTGGGTACAGCATGGTGCTCTCACTGGTGGTGCGGTACAGCGTGTCGCTCTCTGGTGGTGCGATACAGCGTGGGCATCTCCCTGGTGGTGTGGTACAGCATTGCTCTCCCTGGTGCTGCGGGTACAGAATGTCTCTCTCTCTGTAAGTGTGGTACAGTGTGGCTCTCTTTCTCTGATGGTGTGATACAGCGTGTCTCTCTCTCTCTCTCTCTGGTGGTGTGATACAGTGTGGCTCTCTCTCTGGTGGTGTGGTACAGTGTAGCTCTCTCTCTCTGGTGGTGTGATACAGCGTGGCTCTGTCTGGTGGTGTGATACAGCGTGGCTCTCTCTCTCTGGTGGTGTGATACAGCGTGGCTCTCTCTTTCTGGTGGTGTGGTACAGCGTAGCTCTCTCTTTGGTGGTTTGGTACAGCGTGGTTCTCTTTATGGTGGTGTAGTACAGCGTAGCTCTCTCTCTCTGGTGGTATGGTACAGTGTAGCTCTCTCTCTGGTGGTGTGTTACAGTGTGGCTCTCTCTCTCTGGTGGTGTGATACAGCGTGGCTCTCTCTCTGGTGGTGTGATACAGCGTGGCTCTCTCTCTCTCTGGTATTGTGGTACAGCGTAGCTCTCTCTCTGGTGGTGTGATACAGTGTGACTCTCTCTCTGGTGGTGTGATACAGCGTGTCTCTCTCTCTCTGGTTGTGTGATACAGCGTGGCTCTCTCTGGTGGTGTGATACAGCATGGCCCTCTCTCTCTCTGGTGGTGTGGTACAGCGTAGCTCTCTCTCTGGTGGTGTGGTGCAGCGTGGCTCTCTCTCTCTGGTGGTGTAGTGCAGCGTGGCTCCCTCTGGTGGTGTGGTGCATTGTATACAGTATACAGTACAAGGTATAGTAATGAGTGAAGTATTCTGAATATACGTGAGCATTGCTAAACTGAGTCAGTGTATATATGGGCCTATCTGTTCTGCAGTGGTTACTGGGCTGCTTTCAAACTGATCCGCAGGTGCAGAGCAGTTTAATTGTGTGTTACCTGCACTGAGTCCTGATGCAGCATGTACAGGGCTGGACTGGGACACAAATTTGGCCCTGGACTTCATCCAGACTAGCCCACTTTGACAGGTCTCTCCCATGGCGGCCGGACAACTCCCGCACCCCCCCCCCGGCCATCTAAGCCCCCTCTCCCCCTTCACTAGCCACTAGCCGTTCTACTTTATTAGAGTAGAACGGCTGGTACTGGTACTCTAATGCCGCGTACACACCATCACTTTATGTGATGAAAAAAAACGACACTTTCTGTGAAGTAAAAAATGACGTTTTTGAAACTTCAATTTTCAAAGACGAAGTTGCCTACACACCATCGTTTTCTCACAATGATCTTGCAAAGTGAGGTTACGTTCCACCACGTTTTACCATTGAAGCTTGCTTCATAAGTAGCTTCTGGGCATGCGTGGATGAAAAAACGTCTTAGAAAACGACGTTTTTTGCTACACACGGTCAATTTCTGTGAAGTAAAAAGTGCACTTTTGAAAAACGACACATAAAATTGAAACATGCTTCAATTTTTTTTGGTCGTTTTTTACAAGACATAAAACGACGTTTTCCCCCACACACAGTCAATTAAAGTGACGTTTTTAAAAACGTCATTTTTTTTCATCACATAAAGTGATGGTGTGTACGCGGCATTATAGGCAGTACCAGTGGGGAAGCTAGACATTATTTCCCCTGGGGCAAAGAATCAGTTTGGTGCCCCCCCCCCTTATGGGACAAGATTAGGCAGAAGTGAGAAACTCCCAGGCAATAGCTGTTGAGTCAGCTGTCTGTCCCCTCCCCCAGGCTCCTCTGTCGTCCCCCTTTCTCCTCCCCCTGTTTCTCTGTTCCCCCCAGGTGAGCGCTGCGGGAAAAGAGAGACAAAGGAGCGGAGAGGGGCGGCAGTCCGCTGTCACTGAAGCCAGCCCACTGAGCCATCGGCCCACCGGGAAACTCCCTGTAGTCCCAATGGCCAGTCCATCCCTGAGCATGTATACTGTATACATGGCCTCCATAGCATCATTGCATTGGGGTTCAGCTTATTGGAGAGCTTGTGTAGATGTAATTCAAGTGTCAAGTGGGTTAAAGGGCTTCCTCCCCATGTTTATTGGACAGCATGCAACAAAGCAGGAACCAAAACAAAATGTTCTCTTGCAGGGATAACCATCACAGTCCAAAACATAAGCCAGCCAGTATTCTGCCAGGGACCCCCTCATGAGGGTTTGGGCTTAGCTGCGTGCTGACCCCAGGTCACGGCCCCCAGGTTCACCCTGCTCGCGAGGAGAGTACCAGAAGACACAGTCAGATTGATGGCTGAAGCAAAAGCAGAGCCAGATAGCGAGCCAAGGTTGGGGCGGGCAGCAGACAACGTAATCAGGAGAACTAGCCAATTCGGTACACACGAGATCAGTTCACGAGAAGTCAGGTAAGCAGGTTACAGGAAGGGTGCTCAGAAACAAGTGTTGCTTAAGCAACCAGAAATTGGTGTAGCGCCCCCTTTACTTTCAGTAAGGGCACTACGCTAAAGTTAGTGGGAGAATGAGGGAGGTAAGTTGCTCTCATTCTAAATGTTTTTAATTTGGCTGTCGCCAAATTCTGGATTGTCCTGTGGGTCAGTCTGTGCGTCCAGAGATACGGTCTTATCTCTGGACTCATCAGATGGTGCCAGAGGGATCCAGGCGGAGCCACTTCTTCCCAGCAGCCAATGAGAGGAGTGGAGCCTCGCTGTGCATGCTGGGAGGGGGTATTTCTGTGGCGGAGGCCGTTGTTCTTGGTTCTTCGCGGGTTCCTGGTTTCAGGTGCGGCACCCACCTTTAGGGTGTGCGCACATCGCGGGCCCAACCACTATGGCCTACTTGGCCTGGGGTCGCGTGCGAGAGTTCCTGACTGTGGGCCCTCCTGGCCTGGAGCAACTGATACCACAAAGGGGCCCCAGTGACTTACTGGGTTCCCAAATTCTACTGAGGAGATCCCAGGCTGTATGCTGTTCGGTGGGGGATCGGCTTGAGGAAAACCCGGAGGCAGGTTATCCAAAAGGGCTTGAACGAACCATCGGGGATCTGGTGACCGGGACATTGACAGGTACATTTGCACTGTCAACCGGTGACCCTGACGTGATCTATTGGGAGGATTCGCTCTGCTGTTCACAATGTCAGTATTGAGCCTGTGGCAGAGGTTTCATCTGGCATCCTAATCCAATCAGAGCCAAGTCGGTGGCAGAGACTTGTTCCTCCCAACAATCTTAAAGTGACGCTTCGGCTGCCAGGCCTGTGGCAGAGGTCTGTCCGGGGGCACTTCACCCAATATGGCTAGAGTGGCGACGAACTGTACTACTACAGAAAGCAGGATTGCTTTCCTTCTATCCAAAGCCTGATACCGCAAAGTTCCTTTACTTTATCAACCTTTTCTGTCTACCTCAAGTTGATGTTGGTCGTGTTGGGCCAAGAAATAAACATTCGCCTATTGCTCTACTCACTACCTTCACCCCTAGACAACACATAGACACAACACGCCGATCCCAAAACAATCAGCGGCTCCTGAGGGGGTAGCGCTACACTGGTCTGAGTGGAATTCTAATAGCGAGGCACATGGGGGGCTGGACAGGAAGTAGCAGGAAGGAAGGGTATGTTAAGAAACAGGTAAAGCCGGCTATGAAATGATCATCCTAGCCAGTGGCGCCACTAGGGTTGGTGTCACCCGTCACCCCCCCAGGTCACCCAGGTCATTCTTCTCAGGGAAAAGGTGCAGGAACTCAACCTCGCACCACACCTTCCCCCAAAGTAGGAGGGAGGGTTGAGCGTGCCACAGCAACTGGGTGTGGGAGGGTCCTAAAGGGTCATTAAATATCATGAGGGTGCTACATACAGAGTTCAGGTGGGTGCAGGGTGCAGAGTGCAGGTGGGTACAGAGTGCAGGTAGGTGGTGGGTGCAGGTGGGTACAGCGTGCAGGGTGCAGGTGGGTTCAGGGTGCAGGTGGGTGGTGGGTGAAGAATGCAGGTGGGCACAGAGTGAAGGTGGGTGCAGGGTGCATGTGGGTACAGAGTGCAGGGTGCAGGTGGGTGCAGGGTGCTAAATGGGTACAGATTGCAGGGTGCAGAGTGCAGGGGGGTACAGAGGGATGGGTGCACAGTGCAGGTGAGTGGTAGATGAAGGTGGGTGGTGGGTGCAGGTGGGTAGTACAGAGGAGTGCAGGTCTTCCCCTTTCCAGGCCAGCACAGACACCCATCCCCCTTCCTGTATAATTAGCAGTCACCCCTCCGAACACAGACCTCAGATACAGCGCGGCTTAATGCAGTGCGAGACATGCCCCTCCTACCAGGCTCCTCCTCTTGACCTTTAAGACACACTCCTCCTGTCCGGCCAGGTTCTTGGCACCCGCACTTCCTAGGCGGCTCCTCCCCGACTCTAGTGTAACAGGCGGCAGTGAGCGATGCTGCGGGAGTGCAGGCGGGTGCCGAGAACCTGGCCGGACAGGAGCGCATCGCTGTGTAACTTTGTCGGGATGGTGTCACCCCTCTAGCGGTGGTCACCCGGTGCGGACCGCACCCCCCCTAGCAACGCCTCTGATCCTAGCATCATCCTAGCCATCCCAGATCAAACATATGCCCTTGTGTTGCCTCAAGGCTTAATAAGAATTACAAAACAACATGAGCTTTTGTCCTTATTAGTGTCTTTACAGATTAATATCCTATCCCCATTTAGGGATCAAGTCATTATTTGGCACATACGGAGAGTGGAGAAAGTCCTGTCCCACGATCTGTAACAGTATTTTAGGACTCTGGATATTACCATAATGACAGCATGAAGAACTGGACAAGGTTTAAAATGCATACACAGTGTAAAAAACATGCCCACTGGCCTGGATTCATTGGTCTATCATGTTGGTAAAATAAATAATGCATTGAAACAGCATTACAGTGTACGGGTAACAAAACACCACTCTGAAGAGCAGGTTCCTCAAGCAATAAAATCACACTTATGCCTTATAAAGTCAACATTATCTTGAACTAACAGTGTAATTTTAAAAACATTACAACAATACATAAAATAAAGAGAATATTTGTAACTAGTGGCTATTTCATTTTTTTTTTCTAAATATACTACATGTACAGGAACATTTTATTACGTAGTCTGCAACAGGAGTTTTTTTGGTTGTTAAAGGAAGACAAAGTAATTGGAAAAGCATGTAGACCAGGGGTGCCCAACAGGCCAAATGTGGCCCGCGGAGCCCTCTGATGTGACCCGCGACCTCCTGCTCTGGGATGGAATAGAATACTGTTATTAAAGGTAAGTTTATTACTAAAATCACAGTGTGGGTATTCAGTGCCTTGCGAAAGTATTCGGCCCCCTTGAACTTTGCGACCTTTTGCCACATTTCAGCCTTCAAACATAAAGATATAAAACTGTAATTTTTTTTTGAAGAATCAAAAACAAGTGGGACACAATCATGAAGTGGAACGAAATTTATTGGATATTTCAAACTTTTTTAACAAATAAAAAACTGAAAAATTGGGCGTGCAAAATTATTTAGCCCCTTAAGTTAATACTTTGTTAGAGCCACCTTTTGCAGCTGTAAGTCGCTTGGGGTATGTCTCTCTCAGTTTTGCACAACGAGAGACTGAAATTTTTGCCCATTCCTCCTTGCAAAACAGCTTGAGCTCAGTGAGGTTGGATGGAGAGCGTTTGTGAACAGCAGTTTTTAGTTCTTTCCACAGATTCTCGATTGGATTCAGGTCTGGACTTTGACTTGGCCATTCTAAAACCTGGATATGTTTATTTGTGAACCATTCCATTGTAGATTTTGCTTTATGTTTTGTATCATTGTCTTGTTGGAAGACAAATCTCCGTCCCAGTCTCAGGTCTTTTGCAGACTCCAGGTTTTCTTCCAGAATGGTCCTGTATTTGGCTCCATCCATCTTCCCATCAATTTTAACCATCTTCCCCGTCCCTGCTGAAGAAAAGCAGGCCCAAACCATGATGCTGCCACCACCATGTTTGACAGTGGGGATTGTGTGTTCAGGGTGATGAGCTGTGTTGCTTTTACGCCAAACATAACGTTTTGCATTGTTGCCAAAAAGTTAGATTTTGGTTTCATCTGACCAGAGAAACTTCTTCCACATGTTTGGTGTGTCTCCCAGGTGGCTTGTGGCAAACTTTAAACAACACTTTTTATGGATATCTTTAAGAAATGACTTTCTTCTTGCCACTCTTCCATAAAGGCCAGATTTGTGCAGTATACAGGGACTGATTGTTGTCCTATGGACAGAGTCTCCCACCTCAGCTGTAGATCTCTGCAGTTCATCCAGAGTGATCATGGGCCTCTTGGCTTCATCTCTGATCAGTCTTCTCCTTGTATGAGCTGAAAGTTTAGAGGGACGGCCAGGTCTTCGTAGATTTGCAGTGGTCTGATACTCCCATTTCAATATTATCGCTTGCACAGTGCTCCTTGGGATGTTTAAAGCTTGGGAAATCTTTTTCTATCCAAATCCGGCTTTAAACTTCTCCACAACAGTATCTCGGACCTGCCTGGTGTGTTCCTTGTTCTTCATGATGCTCTCTGCGCTTTAAAACGGACCTCTGAGACTATGAGGCCTTGTACACACGGCCAGACATGTCCGATGAAAACGGTCCGTGGACCGTTTTCATCGGACATGTCTGCTGGCAGAATTTGGTCTGATATGTGTACACACCATCAGACCAAATTCCCCGCGGACAGAAAACGCGGTGACGTGGCGGCGACGATGGCGCTGCGACGTGCGCAAACCCGGAAGTTCAATGCTTCCACGCATGCGTCGAATCACTTCAACGCATGCACGGGATTTCGGGCCAGCGGACATGTCCGATGAGTCATACTGACCATCGGACATGTCCGACGCACAGCTTTCCAGCGGACATGTTTCTTAGCATGCTAAGAAACTTTTGTCCGCTGGAAACCTGTCCGCTCCGCCAGGAATCCGGTCCGCTAGGCCCTACACACGGTCGGACATGTCCGCGGAAACTGGTCCGCGGACCAGTTTCAGCAGACATGTTCGGTCGTGTGTACAAGGCCTCACAGTGCAGGTGCATTTATACGGAGACTTGATTACACACAGGTGGATTCTATTTATCATCATTAGTCATTTAGGTCAACATTGGATCATTCAGAGAACCTCACTGAACTTCTGGAGAGAGTTTGCTGCACTGAAAGTAAAGGGTCTGAATAATTTTGCACGCCCAATTTTTCAGTTTTTTATTGGTTAAAAAAGTTTGAAATATCCAATAAATTTCGTTCCACTTCATGATTGTTGTTGATTCTTCAAAAAAAATTACAGTTTTATATCTTTATGTTTGAAGCCTGAAATGTGGCAAAAGGTCTCAAAGTTCAAGGGGGCCGAATACTTTCGCAAGGCACTGTATATGGGCATATCTGTTCTGCAGTGGTTACTGGGCTGCTTTCAAACTGATCCGCAGGTGCAGAGCAGTTTACTTGTGTGTTACCTGCACTGAGCCATAGACTTCTGTTATTACCTGCGAGTTTGAGCTTTCTGAAAGTGCGCCAAACCTGCAGAATATAATAGAAGTCTATTGCAAAGTGCAGGAAAGCCAAAAGGTACACTGCGTTGCACTCTTCACATGGTCATCTGAACAATTGGATCCTCCATTTACCTCTAAGTAGTGGCAGACATAAACCGACTTGTGTCCTACCTCCAATCTGATCCGCTAAAAAAAAAAAAAAATAACGTGGGGTGTGTTCGTGTCCACTCTGCATATGCAGAGCAGACACGGACATGCCATCCACCTGCTCCGCTCATTTTGGCCACGATTGGTTACCAAGTCGCTTAAGTGGCCCTCACTCTTCAAAAGGTTGGGCACCCCTGATGTAGACAGTCATTCCTGGCTTCTTCTAAAAATTTTGGATGTGTGGCTATAATGATGAAGATATATGACTTTTGGGTCACTCACTTAAATCAAGTGTATAGATAAATACTCATGACTTGGAGTTTTTTTTTCCCTGCCCCTCCTTATGCCGCTTACACACGGTTGTAATTTCTGATGGAAAAAGTCAGATGGGAGCTTTTGGTCGGATATTCCGACTGTGTGTATGCCCTATCTGACTTTTTCTGTCGGAATTTCCGACGGACTTAGAGAGTAGGTTCCCTATTTTTCTCTATTTTTCCGACATAAAAAAATTCTATTGGAAAATTTGTTCGTCTGTATGTAATTCCAACGCACCAAAAACTATGCTTGCTCGGAATCAAGTCGACGCATGCTTGGAAGCATTGAACTGAATTTTTCTCAGCTCGTCGTAGTGTTGTGCGTCACCGCATTCTTCACAGTCAGAATTTTGTGTGACCGTGTGTACGCAAGACAAGCTTGAGCGGAATTCCGTCGGAAAAAACATCCAATTTTTTTTCCAATGGAAAATCCGATCGTGTGTATGCGGCATACGTGTCCAAGCACACACAGGCTTTTGGCAGCCAGTGCATCAAGGAGCAGCAGTGTTTGGGCAGAAAAAACACTGGATGCTATTAAAAGCTGCTATATGCGCCTAAACGCAAATATTATAAATTATTTATTCTGGCCAATGAAATGAATTAATGCCCAAGAGCTTGACGCCTGTAAAAGCTCCTAAAACCTTGTAAAAGCTTTAGACGCTTTTTCTATAAAAACACTGCTGTCTTCTAAGAGAGTTAAAAAAGCATCCTTTGGGCAGGAGGCCTAATGTATGCCAGGTTTTATACACAAGAATTGTTTCTAGCATCAAAAACAAATCTGTTAGTAAGTTTACAGAGTATTGTGCTAAATTAAAATGGGTCTGTCTGTTACTGTATATACAAATGGCAGTTTGTCTTAGGAAATTTTTATAATTAGCTGTTATTTGTATTTGTTCTGCAGCTCACTAGGAGAATAAACTGATTATCTTTACTTGTAAGTTCAGAGTTTGTATTGCAGTTACATCAGTGCTATTCCAAATGTCACGTGGGGCTATTGATTAACAAGCAGTGTTCATCCAAGCTAATGAAATAGAGTGATCTAGAGTGTGCTTACTTTTAAATGCATGTAAAACAACAGTGATTATGCAGCTGAACATTAGATTGTCTTACCCAAAAAAATGGGGTAGCAGAGATAGATCTCATATACACAGATGAAAGATTACACTATGGGCATCCAATAAAGAGGCCTTGTCACCAGGGGATTTATTTCAACAGCAGTGTTTCCAAGTGACAATGTGTATTTACTATATTTTTGCATCTTATTTTCCTGTTAACGCTTTCTTTTTATAGACATCCAAAAGCCCCGAGACTGCTGTTGGGTACATACATCCATTTTGTAATGGTTTGTAATTTGTAATGTCAGCAGATTTAGACCTGTCACTCAAGTGACACTCTATGGCAGTGGTCTTCAAACTGTTGCCTTTTGCTTGACTTTATCTGGCCCTTGGGGCACTATTCCACCAACTGAAACCAAAGATGAGGCTTCCCCCTACTAACACCATCAATTGGGCACAATTCTTCTCATTGATATCAACAATGGGGCACTATTCCTCCCATTAAAGCCAATAATGGGGCATTGGTGCAAGGGCATTTTCTACTCCCACTGGCCACGGTCTGGCCCCCCTAAAGTCTGAAGGACAGTAAACTGTCTCTTTGCTATAACATACAAGGAGGGATGGGGTGTGCTACAAAATGTACTTTTCCAACTGTCTTAAAACCAAGTTCAGAGGCACATTGCAAGTGAATAAACAATACCGTATTTATCGGGGTATTGCGCGCTCCGGTGTATAGCGCGCACCCCTAAAGTGGACCCGCATTCCTGTAAAAAAAAACATTTTAGTACTTACAGTTTTGGTGTCTTGCGCGGCGTCCATCGGCAGCCTCGTCAGGTCCGGCGCCCGTCTGCGGCTTCGGTGGTGTCCTCCTCGTCGGGTCCGGCGTCCTTCTGCGGTGTCCTCCCTGCTCGATCCCCGCTTCCCGCGCTGAGTTTGAACCAGGCAGGCTCGGCTCCTTTCGCGGTCACGCCCTGTACGTCCAGGACGTGACCGCGAGAGGAGCCGAACCTGCCCGACTATACCCGAGTGTACTGCGCTCGGTATATGCCAGCGCAGTGGTTCAAACTCGGCGCGGGTATCGGCGTATATCGCGCACCCACGATTTTGCCCTGATTTTCTGGGCAAAAGAGTGCGCAGTATACGCCGATATATACGGTAATTTATGCATGTAAAATATTTAATATTTCTGTGCATTTAACCTGCAATTTGTAGTTTGTGACAGGGTGTCTTTCAGTGTTAATTTTGGCAGAAAATTTCTATTTAGTTTTAGTACACACGACCGTTTTTCATGACGTGAAAAATGCTATTTTTTTAAAATATGTCATTAAAAACGATCGTGTGTGGGCTCCAGAGCATTTTTCCTGACGTGAAAAATGGGCATTAAAAATTTAGGACATGCTCTAATTTTTTTCGTCGTTTTTCACGTTGTCGTTTTTCACATCGTGAAAAACGGTCGTGTGTAGGCTTTAACGACGTGAAAAAAAACGTGCATGCTCAGAAGCAAGTTATGAGACGGGAGCGCTCGTTCTGGTAAAACTAGCATTTGTAATGGAGATAGCACATTCGTCACTCTGTAACAGACTGAAAAGCACGAAGACTGAAAAGTGCAAATCGTCTCTCACCAAACTTTTACTAACACGAAATCAGCAAAAGCAGCCCAAAGGATGGCACCATCTCAATGGAACTTCCCCTTTATAGTGCCGTCGTACGTGTTGTACGTCACAACGCTTTGCTCAAAAAAAAAATTTCACGATCGTGTGTATGCAAGGCAGGCTTGACAGGAATCACGTTGAGAAAAACATTTTCTAGGACATTAAAAATGGTCGTGTGTATGCTGCTTAAGTCTTAGGACTAAAATGTCATTTTAGTTTTAGTCCCATTTTAGTCTTCTGCAATTATTTTAGTTTTAGTAGTATTTAGTAGACTAAATCTCCAGTACATTTTAGTCGACTAAAACTAATTTTAGTCATCTAAAATCTAATGGGTGTAATTAAAACATTTCCCTACAATTTCCAAACTCATTATATACTGCTGGAGTGAAAAATCAAATATGTTATTAATTATGGTATTGACGGATGAACATGCACTACAGAGGGGCAAAATCTGGGTCTAGATGTTTCCTGTCCTCAAAGTCTTTGTAAATATCACTTGACTTCCCCCTCCTAGATTGTAAGCTCTAACAAGCAGGGCTCTCTGATCCCTCCTGTATTAAATTGTTTTGTAACTTTACTGTCTGCCCTCATGTTGTAAAGTGCTGCGCAAACTGTTGGCGCTATATAAATCCTGTATTATAATATTAATAAATGATCACCATTTTTGTATAGATATAAAACATTATAAATCAAGCACTCAATCTCTCACAGATTTTTCTTTTACCTTATTTCTGTTGGCTGGCAAAGAATTTTTTTTTTTTTGTAGTAACCCTCAGTCTAATGGAAACACTAAACACTATTCCTCACACAGACTTCTCTTACTACTAGTCAAAAAAAAATGTAACAAATGCCAAACAACGTTTAAGCTTTTATTGGGTAAGGAATTATGCTCAAGGTGGTTTTGTGCGTTGTGTTTCTTTCCTTCACTTATTACAGCATTGAACTCCACTGGATTTTTTGGTACACAATGAAAAAATATTTTTCCTGCTGTGTCTCTTGATAAAATTACAACAATATCTCTACTACTAAACAAATCCAATATTAAATATTAGAATATTAAACAAATATAAAACCATTATTCTCCTGACATAGTTGGATAAGAAATAATGTCACCGGTGGCTTTGTCAATTACTGTTTTTGTTCAAAAGTTATTTTCTTCCTACAAGGCAAAGATGAAAATCAGCTTAAAGGGGTTGTAGACGTTTTGCCGCCAAAATGCGGTACGAATATTTGGGTCGTCCGGGATCTCCGCTACCGCCGTAGCACAATCTTGCGTTCCCAGCTGTCAGCTCCACGAGTCGGGGAGCACGTCACGTGACCGGGTACCGCCTCCGACGTATGTTTCGTTGTGTTGAACGTCTCGATTCGAGTGTGGTGGTGGCATTTTACTTTCACATAAGCAACATACAGCAAAATAAGAAGATTTAAAATCATCTATTTGTTACACTTCACTTATCTAATATTGGGACTTGATGTCATTGAGTTGCTCATGACATAGAGACACTATTGTATTGAAATAAATTTGTATTATTTATTTTAGTAATTTTAGTTCATACTATGATCACGAATATTAATGATTTATTGATTTATCACTGTGTGGTCTAGCGCCCTCTAATTTCTATTTTCAACTATTACAATCAGTATTGTACATGAGGAGCAGCTTTATATAATTTGTTTAAATAATTTTTTGTTTTGGTGCTGAATTTCACTCCTTCACTAACTTAAAAGAACCTATTTAGAACCTTTTGGTCTATTATACGCACAGTACCATCATAAGTGTTTTATTATATCTGTTATAAGTGCTAAAAACAAAAAAACAAAACTGTTGATCTCGTCAGAAATTCCTGTGTCATCTGTACATTAGCTTTAAACAATTCAAGTAATCTTCCCAGTTCTTATCTTGGAGTACATTACAATTAGTCTTTATGGTGTACAAACCCAATTCCAAAAAAGGTTGGAACGCTGTGTAAAATCTACATAAAAACAGAATTGCATTGATTTGCAAATCTCAAACTCATATTTTATTCTAGTTAAAATAGAAAACATATAAAATGTTTACATACAAATTGCGCCTGTCCCCACCTTTAACTGGCCTTCACAGCAAGGATCACATGGAAGGGCAAATGCATAAAAGAAAAAAAAGCAGAACATTCCATAGCTCAACTCAGCTGACCAACCGAATTAACCGGTCCAACAGTCTGTGTTAAAAACGGATTTAGTTAGCACACATTTGCAAACACATGCGTAAGCTGCAAGGCCTCTTCACTGTACCCTGTGTATGCTTGCAGTCCTAAACGCTACTGAAATTATGAGCGTCTCCACAATGGGAGAACATGCATTCTAATGGGTAAATGAGGGGCAGGTGGGCCTGGAGGCAGCCCAATCCCCCTTAAAGGAACAGGAGCACACTTGACACAGTACGTAGCACCGTTCTGGGTACTTGCTCTATAGGGTTGATGTCAGGACTCTATGCAGGCCAGACAAGTTCCTCCACTCCAAACTCTCTCATCCATGTCCTTATGGACATTGCTTTGTGCGCTGGTGCACAGTCATGTTAAAACAGGAAGGGGCCATCCCCAAACTGTTCCCACAAAGTTGGGAGCATGAAATTGTCCAAAATGTCTTGGTATGCTGATGCCTTAGGAGTTCCTTTCACTGGAACTAAGTGGCCAAGCCCCTGGAACACAACCCCACACCATAATCCCCCCCTTCACCAAATAATTTGGAGTGGTGGCCCAATACTTTTGGCAATATAGTGTGGATGAGCGAGTTTGGAGTGAAGGAACTGGACTGGCCTGTACAGAGTCCTGACCTCAACCTTTGAAATTAATTAGAGCAGAGACTGCAAGCCAGGCCTTCTCATCCAACATCAGTGCCTGACCTCACAAATGCGCTTCTGGAAGAATGGTCAAACATTCCCATAGACACACTCCTAAATCTCCAACTCAATATTGAACCCTACAGACTAAAGGCCCATACACATGATCTGACTTTTTGACAACAAATAGCTGACGGACCTGTTTGATCGGACAATCTGACCGTGTGTACGCTCCATCAGACAAACGTTTTATGTTTTTCATCGGAAAAATGATCGCTGTGCAAACAGACAAACTTGCCGGCAACAAATGTCCTATGTCGGCTAATCAGATTGTGTGTACACAAGTCCATCGGATTTAAGTACAAACCCGCATGCTCAGAACTAATGCTAAAGATCAGACAGCAATAGCAGAAGTTGCGTAAAGGGTGGCGTTAAAGAGCTGAAAAACCACGTGATTTGGTGAAAATTGGCTGAAAAAGTCCTGCTGTGTGTATGCAATATATCTAATATAGTGTATGCTTCAACGTTCTTTTATTGTAGAATAAGTAGGGTCAGCAAATTGCATTATTGTTAAGTAGAGGAGGTGTTGAGATTGTCCATCAACAAATTTTAGCTTGTCTGACACGTCAGCCTAAAAATCAAATCCTCACAATAAATGATTAAGTCTATCAGGACTCACCTTGGGGCTTAGTGACATTTATAAATACAGTGGCCTTGTGCATTTTCAGGCTCACTGAACTCCTCAGAGAATGGTAATGACATGAATAATTAACAGTAGCTGGTACATTATTCTGTATATTATTAAAGGGATTGTAAAGGTAAAAAAAAAAAAAATCCTAAATAGCTTTACTTCACTTACTTCATCCTACGATTTTGCTTTTAAATATTTCTTCTGAAAAATCCTCACTTCCTGTTCTTCTGTCTGTAACTACACGCAGTAATGCAAGGCTTTCCCACTAGTGTGGAGTGTTGTGCTTGCCCCCTCCCTTGGACAACAGGAGAGTTTGTATATTTTATGTTTATACCAATAAAAAAAATGTATATACCTTATTTTACACGTGCATTTTACATTTGCTTACTGTACCGCAATAGTCCAACTGCCCCCCCCCCTCTTTGGTTTTTGGTTTGGGATCCAAATGCATATCTCTATTCTACTCAGAATCCTGGATGATGATACTTTTAATTAATTTTACTTTACATGTACCGTATTTGCCGGCGTATAAGGCGACCCCTTAATTTTCCAGCCAAAATGTTGGTTTTGGGATATACTCACCGTATAAGAGTACCCCCTTCCTACTAGTCATGCCTCGCCTCACGGTGCCACCATTACATGCCAGACTATGCCACTACATGCCAGACTGTGCCCCATTACATGCCAGACTGTGCCCCATTACATGCCAGACTGTGCCCCATTAAATGCCAGACTGTGCCCCATTACATGACCAGACCGTGCCCCATTACATGACCAGACCGTGCCCCATTACATGCCAGACCGTGCCCCATTACATGACCAGACCTGCCCCATTACATGACCAGACTGTGCCCCATTACATGACCAGACCTGCCCCATTACATGACCAGACTGTGCCCCATTACATGCCAGACCTGCCCCATTACATGACCAGACTGTGCCCCATTACATGCCAGACCTGCCCCATTACATGACCAGACCGTGCCCCATTACATGACCAGACCGTGCCCCATTACACGACCAGACCGTGCCCCATTACATGACCAGACCGTGCCCCATTACATGACCAGACTGTGCCCCATTACATGACCAGACCGTGCCCCATTACATGACCAGACCTGCCCCATTACATGACCAGACCGTGCCCCATTACATGACCAGACCGTGCCCTTACCTTATCCTAAGACATGCGAATCGCGGCCGTACGTTTTTTCAAAAGCCGCGCCTTCTACGTCTTCTGTTCCGTGATAGGCGAAAAATTCAGCTTCCCAGGAGGCACTGTGTTCAGTGTTCACCTATCACGGAGGCCCTCTCTTTCGAGGACGAGAGGGCCTCCGTGATAGGCGGACACTAAACACAGGACGAGAGGGCCTCCGTGATAGGCGGACACTGAACACAGTGCCTCCTGGGAAGCTGATTGTTTCCGCCTATCACGGAACAGAAGACGTCGGAGGCGCGGCTTTTGAAAAATCGTACGGCCGCGATTTTGGGATAAGGTAAGATGTTAGGTTACCGGCGTATAAGACGACCCCCGACTTTTAAGAAGATTTTAAGGGGTTAGAAAGTCGTCTTATACGCCGGAAAATATGGTATCCTTTAGAGGCCAACTTTATATCATAGATAGAGTCAAGACGCTCTCTACATTGCAGAGAGAGAAAAGAGCTGTGTGTTCTGACTCTCCTGTCGTCCAAGGTAGGGGGTGAGCACGACACTTCACACCAGGGAGAAAGCCTTGGTGGTGAGTTACAGACAGAAGAACAGGAAGTGAGGATTTCTCAGAAGAAATAAGGACATTTAAAAGAAAAATCGAAGGATGAGGTAAGTGAAGGAGCACTGCAGTAAGGTAAAGGAAGCTATTTAGGAAAAAAGCACTTACAACATACAAACAGACAACACAAAATGGGGAAGGTGTACCCTTGTAATATGAATGTCTGTGTATCTAATTACAGGAAGGCTGTTTCCTAGAATAACAGGATTTGTAATTATCAGAGCTCCTGATGAGAGGAGGATATGGTGATAAAGAAGGACCAGCAGCATATGCTTAGGTCTAAACAAACAGCTCGGAAGAAGAAGCAGATGGACTGATGGGATCCTGTATCTGGCATCCACCAGACATCAGTCTGTCCGGGCAGAAATCCAGAAATCAGTACATCTGCCATGCAATGGGCTCACAGTGATTCCACAGGAAACCTGGGAATCTAAGGTGTGGCACATAAAAGAGCGCTGACACATAAAAAGAGCGCACTGGTGTGATGTAATACATCTTGACACTGCAACCACATAAAACATTAATAAAAAATGAAAATAGCCTAGTTACATAGAATAATAATCCAACCTGATGTGCGTTTGGTAACATAGCTTTTACAGTGGGTGGTACACGATTGCTTTTTTCTAGGACAGTGTTTAAAGACCACACCAGATTAATATGCCAATTGTAAATGCGTTTCTGTCTATCTCACACCTCACTTCTAGCTTTAATAGGATCCAGGCTGCTAAATAATTCACTTAGTTATTGATTCAGAGCTGTACAATTTGGTGTTGTGGCCAAGCCCTCTACATCAAACTGGAGGGTCCCACTGGTATTGCGCATTTTATTGCTGCATTGTACCAGGCAGACCTGTACTTTATAGTAGAGGAGGAGGGAGATTTGTGCAGCCGCTCAGCAATGCATATAGCACAATATGTACATGTATTCTGATCAAACCACACGCTGTACCTTTTAATAAATACATAATAAGGTCTGAGGGGGAAGAGTATCGTGTTTTATTTTCACTTACATTGCCCGACTTGGCCATGTATGCGCCGTCAGTGCCGCACTGATTCCTATTTTCTAAATGATTCTAGTAATAGCTATAGCAGAACAGCTTGCCTTCTGTATCTGTGAAATATTCTATATTATTTGGATAAGCAGTACAGGATTAACCTCTTTTCCAGATAACAGAAATGTAAAAAAAGATGACTGCAGTTCTGTTTCCGATAAAAGGCAAATTTGAGTACGTGTGTTTCTTTGCTTCCAAGCCGATTTCATACTTCTATATGGGAATGTCTACCTCACAAGTACCTAGGCTATGCAAACACCTTTATGCTTTCATAAAGTTGTTATATACTGTATAGGTTTGAGTCTGCCAATTGAACTTGCAACTACCTAAGGGTGTTCTGGCTCCAATGCCTCGTACACACGACCAGTTTTCCTGTCGGGAAAACTGCCATGACAGCTTTTGGCCAGGAAAACTGGCCATGTGTATGCTCCATGGCAGTTTTCCCAACAGGAAAACCGGCGGGAAAAAAATTAGAACATGTTCTCTTTTTTCCTGCCGCGATTCCCGGTGGTCTTTTTCCCGGAAGTTTTTCTATGGGAAACACTGTGTCTGGTGCCCAATGACTTTAACCATCTTGCACCCACCATGCCTCACAACCCACTACACATGGAAGGATGTCAGCTATCTCTGGCCCTGGAGGTTCTCATTAGACCGTGCTTAGCTGAGCATGACTAAGCACTAAACTAGTGTGAAACGCATCGGCTATCCCTTTTCCCTATTTTTGGCTGTATTCTGTGATGCATGTCCAGTGATTTTACCAATAAAGACAACTTTTGAAGTTCCTTTGGAGTGCAGTTGTCCATCCCTTCTGAAATTTTACAATTGCTAAAGAGAACCTGAATCTGCTTGCTGTATACAGAGCACATATGCTGCAATCCTTGCACACACAAAATATTCCTTAATTACTGCTCCACAAACAAGAGTTTTACACCACAGCCTAAAAAAGCAATGATTGTGAGAATGTAATAACCAGCACAGCTTACAGACTACAGAGGTCAGGAGTATGTACTGTGCAGTGTGGTCAGTGTAGTGCCCCTTTCCATTAGTGGCCAGTGTAATGCCCCCTTTCTTTAATAGTCAGTAAAGTGTCTCACTACATTGTTGGTCAGTATATTACCTCCTAATGTTGGGGGTCATTAGTAGAATGCTCCCTTGCATTAGTGGTTAGTAAAAAAAAAAGTGCCTACCTACATTATCAATCATCTTCAATTTACCTGTTAGATTTATGGTCAATGACAAAGTGCCCCATTACTGTACACTTGTGGTCAATGTATTACCTCTTTACATTGATGGCATTGTGCACCTTCACGCTGGTGGTCAGTGGTATAGTGCCCCCTTTGGTTATTGGTCAATGATGTGCCCTCTTATAATAGTGGTAGAAGCTGCGTTGCAATGTGAAAAAATCAATATAACAATCAAATTATAAAGTATGTGATGCACACAAAACACTAGTGCAATATGAAATGATCAAGTGAAGGTGCAAAGTCCATATGAATGGATGTATCTCAGGGAAAATCAGGATGACAGAAAGTTCTCAGAGTGTGTGAAAAGGTATCCAAAATTATCCAGTGAATCTGTATAGCAGATAGAAGTATCCTCCACCGTTATATCCTAACTGCTTACCACAATGATAAGTAAATCAAGCATGTAACCGTGACTGCCAGATCCAAGATTCCAGGGGAAATTTTTCACCTTATCTCTGTTTCAGATATCAGACTATTCACTCTCCATAGTGTGACCCAAAAGAGAAAAGGCTGACATAGCGTGATACCGTAATAAAATTTGTTTATTATTAAAAGTATTGCACTTACAGTTATGCAGTAAAACAGTGCGTGTGTAATAATAGCCGGCCGGCTTAACTGTCTGCTCGTCCTTCCGGGTAGACTGCGCAGTACGATTCGTGGTGACGTCAGCACGCCACTCCTCCCTACGCCGTTTCGTCACAACAATGACTTCTTCCAGGGGCACACTAATTTACCTGTTAGATTTATGGTCAATGACAAAGTGCCCCATTACTGTACACTGGTGGTGACTGTAGGTGGTCACTGAAGAAGCACCCCCACACAGGTGGTTAGTGATAATGTACCCCCTTACATTGGTAGTTAGTGATAAAATGCCCCTTATATTGGTGGTCAGTGTACCACAATCTTACATTTGCAGTAATTGGCGTGGTGCCCGTTTACATTGGTTGTCAGGAGTTATATGTTCCCTTATGATGATGGACAGTGGAAGCTAATCATTAAATGGTGTCATAGGTTACTTACTGAGAAAGGAGATGTACCATGACTCATACCACTGGCCCTGATCTGCTGCATGATGTTGGCACTGCAACTATGCAGGCACTCTCAGGATTGAGATCACACTGCTTAGCAGTGCCTGCATGCTGGCTCTCACTAGTCTCAGTGCAACCTGCAGAAATACAAATCTTTTGACTGATTGGATGCAGCCACTGCCCAACTGGCTCAGCTCCTTTGATTTTTGTAATTAAAGCAGACCTTCAGTCATTTTTTCATCTTTCCAGCTATTAAATCTTCTGCCCTTTTTGTTTTAACTTTGGATAGTAATATTTTTTTTCTGCTAGTAAATGCCTTATACAGCCCACTACCTGTTTCTTGTCTGGTCATTAGCCTAGGCTTATGACATCATGCACAGCTCTCTCTCTCTCTAACTCTCATGAGAGTTTACCAGAAAGGGAGGGGGGTGAGTCATTAGAGGGCCAATAAAAGCGACAGAGCTGGAGGTATGCCTCTGTGTGTCTGTGTAAATCTAGGAAGTAATACGGCAGCAGCTTTAACTGCCCACAGTTAAAAATGGTTGCAGCCAGACTCAGTGAAGGGAGATTTCTGCAGCATATTTGCCAAGTACAGAATCAAAGTATATATAAATGCTAAGTGGTTCGAGGGAAGCTTCAAAATGGCAAAGATGTTTTTATTACAAGTTATGTGAGCAGACTGCAGTTCCTCTTTAAAGGATATCGGGTGTGAGGGTGGCGAAAGGACCACACATGAAAAACATTTTGGTTGGCTTATCAGGAACTGTCTGAAATTCAGTCGTATGGACAGTTTAACTTTACAACTGCACTAGTATGCAGGGCCGCTGATGGGGGGGTCACCAGTCCTCTTGTAGGGGGCCCGGTCACACAGGGACCTGAACAGCAGGGGGAATTTATGCGGAGGGGCAATTACAGAAGGATTCCCTTTGTGGTTCTCTGCAGCAGCTAAAAAACAATTTCTCCCCTCCTGCTGGCTTTCAGATGCTGCGGTCAGAGACACAGACACAGGGCATGGTTCCTACAATTGATTCCTTGACAGCAATCCCCCTCCCTGTTCTGCCTGCTTCTGATCCCCCCCATGTGCCACCTATCACTGTGACACCCCCCCCCCCTCCGCAGCTACAAACTATTGAAACATAGCTAATTCACAAAGGTTCTCTGTTATGTTTGTGTCCACTAATAATAATTTTAGTGTAATTTTAGTGAAAATATTGTCTTGTTATATTTGGGTGGGGGCCTGTAGCTGGCCAGCTAGAACCTGTCCTAGGTAGCTAATATAACCTACGTTTTTATACAGCTAAACCTGCTAAGAACCTAAATGTAATGCACATGTTTATATGTGAGAGACAAAAGCAAAGTTATTCACTGTGATTTTATTCTTGAATGTCATATAACAGTTGTATGTTGTGTTCACAGAAGCAAAAGAAAAAATATACCTTTAAGAATCGTTTATTTATATGACAGTGAAGGTAAGCTCATTACACAGTGGAATTCATGCCAGAAAGCATAGAGTTAAGATTTGTGACCCATCAGTAGCCTTGGCCAATCACAGCTAATCTCACATGGAGCAGAGTCTTGACCTATCACAGCCACCTTTGCATCCATTCTGTCTGGGAGGTGCCTAATACTGTACATGTGCTGCATTCATTCCACATGAAGACAGAGAGCAGAGCAGACATACAGAGTTCAGTTTTATGGAAGCAAGGGCCTAAATAGGTATGTTACACAAGTTGTATATGTTCTTATTGTAAATAGTGTGATCAGAACTGTATGCTGATCTAGTTGTGTGTTCACTTATAGTTCCACCGAACTCAGTCATCAAACAAAGTCATCTAACCGCCCTTACTGCACTCGAACGAACTAAGTCACATACATCCATCCACTCTAACAAGCTAACTGCACCAAACTCATTACTGAATTAAAGCAACACTGCAAACAAAGTTGCAAACCACAGTTATACCTTTCAGAGAAATCCGAGAATGCTTTGATAACTTACAGAGAGAGAGAGAGAGAGAGAGAGAGAGAGAGAGAGAGAGAGAGAGAGAGAGTGAGAGAGAGTATAAATACTGAAGAAGAAATATATCCACCATTTTATGTTGAATGACAAGATTGAATATTTGAACCGCCATTTTCTGTTATACTTTATTCAACACGTGTTTGTACATGGACTGTCTGCTGCAAAGCAGCAGTGTTATCTTTGAAGAAAAGTGAAGTTCATAAAGAAGTTATTTAAGCATTTGGTGTGCTCTTTAAACCTTACTGCTTCCATAGAATGGCAATAGAGCAATTTCAGAGTAATAGACAGTCTTGTTGGACTGAAAAGTCAGAGATATCACAATTCTTCTAATGCCACAGCGCATGAGGCACTTTATAGTGTTGCGCCTGCCACAGGGCCTGCCTGGTAGGCTGTACGGGGCCCGGGATTTCTAACAGCAGCCCTGCTGGTATGTAATCAAGTAAATAGTAGTAGTAGTAACAGTATGGATGTACCATAGCTTTTGGCATCACTTTATAGCTTCCAACACTTAACTCTGACAAATCTCTCTTTGAAAAAACATTAATTAGACAGAAGGTATCAAGATTCTAGGCTGTACAGTTGTGGTTTTTGTAAATTTGAAATAAAAGCAAATTCAAACTATCAACACTCTGTTTCTCTCATCTGTGCTTTGTGTTTTGGCTAGCCACACATTTCCCTATGGAGAGGTGTGGTTGCACGAGCATAGAGTGCAGGTGAAGAATGAAGAGATTATCTGAATGAGTTTTGCTGATCCTGGAGCACCATGTTGCCAATAGCGAGACTATGAGCTGTGCTGAGAACTGGAAAGTAACACAAAGGGTTGCAATTCATTAATGCTATGAGTGGTAGCACAAAGCACTGTATGATGTTTTTTATTAATCGTTACAGGGTTGTCACAGCTGCCAGTGTTTTCTAGCAGTCTTTACCGTTATATAGTCTTTTTGAAGGTGTGAAAATTATATATTTTTTAAGAATTTAACAGATTTCCAAATAAAATTGCGTATTTTTTTTATAAATGTATCACTGAATAACACTAGATTTTCTATATTGACCTACACCTTAGCTGATAGAACTCAGGGCATCATTACATATATAGCAGAAATTACCAATACATTTTTTGGGACTCTGCAAGACGGGATTCATTTACGGTAGGTAGCGTATGCATTTGGGTAATAATGTACATCAAAATAAATGTATTTATGAAACTTGCTTCTAAACCAGATTGCATTAAAATAAATTAATACATTAAAGAGGAGCTTCAGCTGCTGACTTTTAATATTAGGACACTTACCTGTCCAGGGATCCCGCGATGTTGGGACCCCAGACAATTTTTTCAATTGGCTCTCGGGTGCTGCCACCGCCATTCCTTGTAGGGGAAACCGACGCCTTTTGGCTTCACAGCCTGTTCCCTACTGCGCATTCATGAAGCATGCTGCGCTTTGTGATTCACCCTGTGGCGGGGGAAGGAAAAGGGGGGCCAAACTTCCAGGAAACCTTGCTGAGGCAAGATCACCCAGAAGTGGGGACAGGTACCTGTCTAAAACAGGTGCCCCCCCCCCCTGAAAGGTGCCAAATGTAGCACCGGAGGGGGGAGGAGGAGGCAAACAAGCGGAGCTTCCACTTTTGGGTGGAGCTCCGCTTTAAGTTACAACCTTAGTGACTTTAGGAAGAGGACATTTAGCCTGAGAGGTTTAAACAACCAACCAGCCTTTTTATTATAGGGACAGTTTCCTGGAGGCTAAAGAAAGTGCACCACACTAAGTGCACTGCAGTACTGCCATGGTTGATGGCCATGATGATATGTGGGTATTGTTTTAAAGAACTTGGATAAATGTAATACATATATATATATATATATATAGCACTACGCCCGAAGGAGCTGCTGGTTTGTTTTGGGTGGCACGTTACCTCGTGGCTCCTCCGCCCTCCTAGGGGTGTATAGTAAATATAGCAGTAACGGAATGTCCATGACAGGTGTTTTTTTCTGTGCTCTTTATTACCCAGCCAGGTAAAAACATTAAAACTTGTGATGAAGAGTAAAGATGAAGTAAAAGGAGAAATAGCAGACTCAGGCGCAACAATAGGGAAACAGTCCTTCTCCCAGCAATGCTTTGTATTCTTCGCCACTCCAGCCAGAGTGGGTATAGCGTACCTGGACAGGCCCCTCTCACTGACCTGGCAGCCAGGGTATCACTCGAACTTGAAGGAAAAGTCTCTGCCAAGACCCTCCTGAAATGGACTCAGGGAAAAGCCTCAGCCACAGGCCCTCTCTGTGATTGTGATTACGGAGATGATCCTCCTTGGTAAAATTGCATCTGGATCTATTTCAGATAGTTTTCAGGTACCGACTGACAGGTGACCAGCCTCTCAGTGTCCGGCTACCTTGATCCCCAGTGGTTTGTCGAGACCCTATTGGATCACCAGCCTCTTATTGGCTCTCCTCAGATGGACTCCCCATCGAACAGCTATCTCGCTTGGGATCTTCAGGATTGGGAACCCAGTCGACTACTGGGCTCCCTGCCACAGCTTAAATGTTTCGGACCAACATGCTCCCGGAACCAGGAACACGCGCGGCACGCGCATCCCGGCCTGGAAGGCCATTATGCCAGGGCGCCGTGATGCAGTCACCCTAAAGGTGGGTGCCGCACTCGAAGAAGAACCCAGACTAATGACGTCTGCCCCATAAATACCCTCCCCCAGCATGCATAGCGAGGCTGAACCCTCCTGAGAGGCTGCTGGGGAAGAGCACCCAAACCTCGACTCCACTGCTTCCCACCATCGCCCTGGGGTAGGAACTACACCCCAGCAACAATAGACAGCCCACAGCACAGCCAAGCTGAGACAGAGACCAGTTTTGAACATAATAATTGGATCAGAGTCAGTTAACACTCTGATCCCTCTCTAAATTTAACTAGCACCGGTACTTTTTAAGTAACCAGGCGCTACACTATATATATATATATATATATATATATATATACTAAAAAATTGGGATTTTAATTGGTGAAGGGATTTGAGAGTTGCCATCATAATCACAAATAATCCTTATAATTCAGCTTAGAACAAATAAGCACAACACATTTCCCAGTTTTGCTCTGCATTGCCATCCTTTGGAGCTCTCTGTCTTCTGTCACATGACATCTGAGAGCTACAAAGGAAGTTGATACTTTCCTCTGCAAGGCGCTGTGAACAGTAACAAGTTACCTTTTAACACCCAACAGCTGCCACTGATTGATGGTCCAACTCTGACTGATGTCTAAATGGGAGAATTGGTCCACTTAAAGGGTTAGTAAATGAAAAAAAAACATTTTCATTTAAAATAACAAACATGTTATACTTACCTCCACTGTGCAGTTCATTTTGCACAGAGTGGCCCCGATCCACGTCTTCTGGGGTCCCTCGGCGGCTGTCTCTGGTCCTCCCCGCAATTACTGACCACAGTCATGCGAGAGCTCGCATGGTGGTGCGTAATTGCAGAGCGCGCTCCCGTGATACAGCGAGCGGCCATAGCCCCTCGGCGCCCCTCGGCGCGCCGTGTCACTGGATGTGATTGACAGCAGCGCCAGCCAATGGCTGCGCTGCTCTCAATTCATCCACTCTAACCAATCAGTGGCCAGGCTGAGCGGCGAAGAGGATCTCGGGACCGCGCGGGCCCTTGAGGGGTCAGGTAAGTATAACGGGGGCTCGGGGGGGGGGGGGGCCGGCAGCATCAGATGTTTTTTCACCTTAATGCATAGATAAGGTGAAAAATTTTTTTCCTTTACAACTGTTTCAAAGGAGATATATAGGATTAAAAAAATAAACTCAAATACTCATCTCCATGCTGCACCATCAGTATGATGCTGCAGCTGTCCTTAGCTGCCACTAAGCCAGAGAACTGAATGATCACATGACCACTGATCACTCAACTCTCGGTCCTCTTGGAGTGGAGAGCAGTGACTGTCAGTCACCATTCATTGGAGCCCTGGGCTGGAGAGGGGGCAGGCACTGCTGGCTTTGGTTGTTAGCCGTGCATTTAGAGGAGGAGCAAGCTGTCAGTCAATTAGACAGCTGGATTGATCCCTCCAGAGCCTGGAGCAGCTCTGTGACGTCAGCTGACTCAAAGCCAGCTGTCAGATAATTCTGGGTCACAGAGCAAAAAATAAGTTCACTCCTGTGACCCAGAACAAAAGTATGACTGAAAAAGCTTTGGCTATATTTTTGTTTTAAAGCTGAATTCCAATTATGGCAATTTTAGCAGTCCAGCTTAAACCAAAACAAGTACAGTGCCTTGCAAAAGTATCCACCACCCTAAGTAAAGGCCTTTCGTTCAATGTTTTTTTTAATCTGAATTATATATCTGACAGGAGGCTCATATCTTATGCATAAACGTTCTTTATTTATGCCCATAGCAGTACATTTAAAACTTTTCTTAGTAACTTTTAATGTAAAAAACTTTTCAACATGGACTACGACTCCCAGCAGTCCCTGTACCTATAGCCACGCCCAGGTCGGTGGCCCCTATATAACGGACTACCTGACAATGCTCCTCCTCTTTCTTTCTGCTCATGGCCGAAGATAAGTATTAACTTTATGTCACCACTGTTCTTGTCAGTGTGAATTTCACTTGTGGTGTCATTTCTACTCATTCTCTGACCAGCTCTGGATTCCCCAAAGCTCTCTTGCCTCATTTGTGTCCCTGTGTGACCCCTTTTTCCTTTGTGACTCTGTGTGAATTCTTTTATTAGTGCTGACACCCTATTAACCTCCCCTCACAGACCGCTCCTCTGTCACATTATCGAGCGCCGTTCAGGCGCCGTTCCGACGGGGGCTGTTCCACCCCCACCCCCCTTCTCTCTTCTCTGCCTTTTTCAGTACCTTTCCCCATCTGTGCGGCACGCCGCCATTTTATTCTTCTCTCCTCGCCCTCCCGCGCTTGGCGGGGGGGCGGGACCCCCCTTCCTTTCTCCTCACATCTGTCCTTTCCCTCGTCAGCGCTGGACGAGGGAGGGGCGACCTATCAGAGTGGAGTTTTCACTCCCATGTGATCTCTCCCTCTGACCAGGAACTCGTGTGTGCTCTCTCCTCCCACCGCAGCATCAGTCCCAGCACTGACGGCGGTGAGGAAAGAGCCTATACGGTACTGTTCTGCTGTAGGAAACAGAATTTACTTCCGTTTTTCCCCCCTATCATTTTATTAATTATCAGGCCTTAGGTGGCATATTTAACTGAGGGCTATGTCTGAACTGCCAAGCCCGGTGAACCCCAGTGAGGAGAACCCCTCCATGGATGCAGCTATCACCCTGAATGCCCCCCAGATTCAGGAGCTGATTAATAGGTCCATACTGGCCGCCCTAACTTCTGCTGCCTCATCCAGGGTTCAACAACCCGTGGCCCCACAATTACCGCCGCCACAGAGCGACGAGCCACTGATTAAAAAAGGGAAATCCTCACACAAGAGGAAACACACCCTGGCTATACATGACTCCCCGGCAGGGGAAGGAAACAATGTGCTGCAGGTAGCTCCTAACACAGACTACCAACCCCAGCATCTGGCACACTCAACTCGACCCCTGGACCCCAGGGAGACACAATCCAAGGGGTATAAGCCCATTAGAAGGGCCAAACCGGACTCTTATGTGGACTCCTCGCAGGAGGATTCAGCCGACCCCTCGGGGGGATCGGATGATTCAGAGTCTGATTCATATGCCGATGATGCTGGGGAGACGGCGCTTACTACAGCCGCCACCCCTGCCACGCAGGGCGAGACCCTTCTAGACTCCTTAGGACAGCCGTTCTTTCACCCAGATGCGATCAGTCACCCGCGCTCTGGAGAATGGACCCCACTACCGCAGGTCAACCAATATGTAGAATTGTGGGCTAGGAAATCCCTGGACAGGGCTAGCCACAACAAACTCAGGGCAGAATGCCCCAGACCCCTTATACCCAATAAGGTCGTGACCACCCCTGAGGTGGACCCCATTTTGACTAAGTACCTGATGAAATCAGACAAATTCCAGAACAAAGGAATAGAAAGATCGTTCCGATCCATCCAGGAACGCGTCCTCGATCTAATGGGTCCCCTGACAAAAATTCTTAACCTCTCAGAACAAGCGGCGGCATCCGGGCAACCGGTCGACCTCCAACAACTGAGAGGTTGGGCACAGAAGGCGATATGCCTGGCAGGCACCGCCAATACGGCGAGCTCCGTCGAGAGGCGCAGGTCCATCCTTATGCGCCTGGACCCCCAATTGTCTCACCTTGCTGAGTCTGAACCCGGACCGTCGGCCGACGGCATGCTTTTTGGAAACTCTTTAATTAAAGACATAAACAAGTTTGTGGGCCTTTTCACTAGCCTTGACAAGGCACAAAACTCCCTAAGAAAAACCGGTGCCCCTAAGGTTTTTAACAGGGCCGGCAGAAACAAGGGCCGTTCTGCCGGCCGTAACCCCTCATACAGGCCGCAAAATAGATCTTCAACACAGTACCAATACCCGCAGGCTCAATCCTATGCCGCCCCAGTGGCACAACCTGCGCCTTTCTTCCCGCCGCGAGGCAGACCATGGCGAGGCCGAGGTGGACGCGGTTACCCACGATCCCGACCTCCCACCGGTGAGTATACCTTACACTCCACTCACTCACATCCCTGTGGGGGGACGCCTCAGGTATTTTACCCATGCCTGGTCTGCGATTACGGCAGATGCGTGGATACTACATACGGTCGCGGGGTTTGCTGTAGAGATCCTTTCCCTACCACCACTCAACGTGGTTCCTCCACCCATCCGCTTTGCAAACCAGAACGTTGTTCTCATTCACAACGAATTACAAGACCTACTGGCCAAACAGGCTGTGGTGGAGGTGGACCCTTCTTCCCCAGGTTTCATAAGCAACCTGTTCCTGGTACGCAAAAAAGACGGCGGCTATCGCCCGGTGATAAACCTCAGGGACCTAAACCAGTATGTCGAATACCGACATTTCAAGATGGAGGGTATCCATTTTCTTCGAGATCTTCTCCACCCAGGGGACTGGCTCGTGAAGGTGGATTTAAAGGACGCCTACCTCACGGTCCCTATTCACCCGGAATCGCAACATCTACTACGGTTCCTGTGGAAGGGCAGGATGTGGCAATTCACCTGCCTCCCATTCGGCCTATCGTCCGCCCCATGGTGTTTCACCAAACTCATGAAACCGGTGGTGGCAGCACTGAGAAGCAGGGGAGTACGTCTAGTCATTTACCTAGACGACATCCTCATCTTGGCTTACTCAAAGAATCAGGCCCATCTCCACATGTTGTGGACAGTGTCACTATTGCAAGAATTGGGATTCATTATCAATCAAGACAAATCAGTATTGATTCCTTCCCAACGGATGGAGTTCTTGGGCTTTACGGTGGACACCATCCTGTCCACCCTCAGTCTCCCCAAATCCAAACTTGCCTTGATCCGCAAGGAGATCAGGGCAGCACTACGGAGGGGTCGTCTATCCCTCCGCACGCTAGCACGCCTCGTAGGCCTCCTGGCAGCTTCCATCCAAGCCATCTTCCCGGCACCACTCCACTACAGAGCTCTCCAGAGGCTCAAAATCATGCACCTGAGACAGGGACTCAGGTATACGGACGAGGTTCCCCTCTGCCACGAAACCACCGAGGAATTGAAATGGTGGCTCCATCACGCCGTCGAATGGAACGGCAGGGCCATCTTCAATCCCAACCCGGACATAGTCATAGAGTCAGACGCCAGTCTCCGGGGCTGGGACGCCCGGTGCGGCACACCCTCCACAGGAGGAACGTGGTCGACCGAGGAGGCCAAGCTCCATATCAACGCGCTGAAACTCTTGGCAGCCTTTTTCGCTGTCAAGAGCTTCATGCCACGTTCTCCTACATGCTGTATACTATTTCGCATGGACAACGTGGCGGCGGTTCAATACGTCAACCGCCTGGGTGGCACCAAATCCAAAATGCTAGCGAATATCGCAAAAGAATTTTGGCATTTCTGTCTAGCCCGCAATATAACCCCTATCGCGGAGTATATCCCGGGAGTCTCCAACTCGGTAGCCGACTGGAATTCTCGCTATCTTCGCAACTCCAGCGACTGGAGGCTGGACCGTTCGGTATTCCTTCAATTACAGAGGCTCTGGGGACCACTTTACATAGACCTCTTTGCCTCCCGCCTCAACTACCAGCTACCCCGCTTCTTCAGCTGGAGGCCGGACCCGGAGGCTTATGCGGTGGACGCTCTCCACCAACCCTGGCCGGAGGGCACGCATTACGCGTTCCCTTCTTTCCAGTTAATCCCCAGACTCCTTCTTCGGATAACCACCCTGAAGGCGACTGTGGTGCTGATCACACCATGGTGGCCGACCCAGCCGTGGTTTCCCCTGCTGCTGGGGATGACCGCGGATCTGCCCAGACTCCTCCCCCACTTTCCTCACCTCCTCACCAACCCGGGCGAGGGTCTTCACCCCCTGATTCTGGAGGGCAACCTGCCACTCATGGAGTGGTTGGTTTCGGGATCACGGACGCTGACAACGTCCTTTCACAGTCGGCTCGGGACCTCCTCGCCCTGGCCTGGGCCCCCGGGACTCGATCGGCATATCGATCAGCCTGGGGACTCTGGGTACGTTGGTGTGATCAACGACAGGTTGATCCCATACGAGCTCCTGTCTCCCTAGTGGTGAACTACTTGGCGGATTCATTCGAAGCCGGCAAATCGTTCAGTTCCATCAACGTGTATCGGTCGGCTATCTTGGCGTATCACTGCCCCGTAGATTCTTTGCCAATCGGCAAGCATCCTCTGGTATGCCGACTCCTGAGAGGTGTGAAGTTTCAGCGTCCCCCACGGCCTAGATACCAAGCAACCTGGGATGTTTCCAGGGTGCTGGATATGTTCGCCAGGTGGGAGGACAACCCAGATCTTCCTTTGAGACTTCTTTCCATTAAAATTACAGTGCTTCTATGCATAGTTTCTATCAAGAGAGTATCTGATGTTAAGGCCTTAGACATCTCTAGGCGTCAATTCTCGCCGCAGGGAGTCAGGTTTTCAGTGGTACGCAGGACTAAGACCGGTATTCAATCGGTCTTTTACCCGTTTTTTCCTGCGCACCCACGCCTCTGTGTTGTCCGTTGCCTGCAGGCATACGAATCACAGACCGCTGACTTGCGTTCCCCGGATTTTCCCCAACTCCTGGTGTCCTACGTCAAGCCACATCACCCCGTTTCGTCTGCCACGCTAGCGCGCTGGGTTAGAGCTGCCATGGACATGGCGGGTATTGATGTAACCCTCTTCGGAGCCCACTCCGCTAGAGGGGCCATGGCCACCAAGGTGGTCACGTCAGGAGGCTCCCTATCCGATCTCCTGGTGGCGGCAGATTGGTCTTCAGAAACCACCTTCCGTCATTTCTATTTCAGACCCCAATATCCATGTTGGTCTTGTCTTAAATCCTACGTCTGTATTATACTAGGTTATGGTATTAAGGTTATAACTGTTTAACTAATTATTAGCTTTGAACTTGCATAAGATATGAGCCTCCTGTCAGATATATAAATCTAGATTTTCCTAGCTTGTGACGGAAAATATAAGTTATATGAGGACAGGAGGCGAGTATCTTCCCTCCCGACCCACCCTATTACGTATTTTTTCTGATCTTTCGCAGGTTACTGAATACCACTTCTGGATCATGACCCGTATCGAGACGGTTTGAAGACCCGTTGGTTTCCTATCCCCTGTTGGCATGACCTCTCCTGCTGAACCCTTGTTGGGCTGAAGTTCCTCCGAGTTCCCCGTTGGGACACAGTTGACGGTTCCGCTCCAGTCCTGAACTTACCGGATCTCGGCCGCCCGGCCCGAAGTCTAAGACGATACTAGATTCCCCGTGGTGTGATATTCCGATGTCCAGGTTTTCGCATCAAGAAAGAGGAGGCGCATTGTCAGGCAGTCCGTTATATAGGGGCCACCGACCTGGGCGTGGCTATAGGTACAGGGACTGCTGGGAGTCGTGGTCCATGTTGAAAAGTTTTTTACATTAAAAGTTACTAAGAAAAGTTTTAAATGTACTGCTATGGGCATAAATAAAGAAAGTTTATGCATAAGATACTCGCCTCCTGTCCTCATATAACTTATATTTTCCGTCACAAGCTAGGAAAATCTAGATTTATATGTGATGGATCAGAACACAACAATCTAAATTGGTGAAGTAAAATTAGAAAAATATATACATAAAACAATGTTTCAGAAATAAACAAATGATAATTGCCATGTGTGTATGTATTGAAATGAATAGGAGATAGCGCTAATATTAACTAGTGCTGAGTGAATACAGTAAAAAGTGTGATAGTATTGATCATAAACAGTGAATAATAAGACTAGGAAACAACAACACTTATGAAAAAATACTCTATCCAATGAGATAATGAAGTGAGTTCATTATGGGTTAAAATGGAATAGACCCATATGCAGCCCTAAGGTGATCAGCTGGCGTCTCCTCCTCACTGCTTCTCATTAGACAGAAATCGACCTTCCCAAAAAAGATCCAGGCAGAAATGCTCCAATATAAGGAAAGAGAAAAAAGAGAGGACAAGCCTCATAGTACAATATTGTATGGCAAAGGGTAATGGACAAGAGACTACACCGACGGTGTATAAACTCACAAAACCGCCGATTGACACAGGCTCTGAGTTAGGTTGCCGCTCAGTGTGATGGTCTCCTCACTAGGATCGTAGTCCCGTCACATAGGCTCCTCCCCACATAGGATCCTGTGTATGTATTCACCCCCTTTGTTGGTATTCTATGATTGGCTGAGGTGAAGATTGTCACATTACCGCCTAACTTCTCCACCTAGTCTAATCGCACTTTGCATTCATTGAGAAAATGCAGTGTTCCCTGAATGGTGTCAATGCCTAGTAAGCGATGATACAAAGTAAAAAACATGCATTTTATTAAAAAGAAAAAAGGCAACTGCTTATAATACACAATGCTATGTAAATTAAATGTCATTCAATACTTATATCTACTAACACTCTCCAGCATCTACCAAAAATAGCAGATTTGGTGGACACAAATGAATCTATAATATGTTTTATTATAATGGTTTATCAATAATACAACTACTACAGCAAGCTTCTGAACCATGGCCAGATATGGTCATCCAAGTACAAAGTGACATTTATTTTCTATCAGTACACGTGCAATGCTATTCTTTGTTGGAGTAATCAACTTGAGAAAGCGACAGGCAGCTTATTGCAAAACCTAGTCAGAGACAAAGTGAGTATGTTTTTGTGTCTGTCTGGCTTCCTTACAAATTATTCTCTTGTATAAATTACCTGCATCAGAAAGCATTGTTTTGTGCAAAGATAACACCTCTAGATTACACAACAGAACAGATGCTACTTGGATTTTTTTTTATGCATATACAGAAAGATGGAAAAATCCTTTCACTAAGCAATGAATAATACAAACATTTTGCTGTGTGTAGCCAATATTAGCTGTAAGTAAAACAAATAGGCATAATGCAATAAAAACCCAAATCATGCAAGTTCTCTTTCAATAACCTAGCCTTGTAATAAAATATTTAATATCAGAGACCAGTTAACCACTTCACCCCCGAATAATTTTGCTGGTCAAAGATCAGGCCACTTTTTGCAATTCGGCACTGTGTCGCTTTAACTGACAATAGCGTGGTCGTGTGATCTGACTTCCAAACAAAATTGACATCCTTTTTTCCCACAAATAGAGATTTCCTTTGGTGGTATTTGATCACTAGTGTTGCTCACGAATATTCGTATTGCGAATATTAGGCTCGAATATGGCATATTCGAGTATTCGCGAATATCTCGAATTTCGCGGTCAATATTCGCTATTCCGAATATTTGGATTTTTTCAATTTTATTTTTAGAACAGATCACATCCTAGAGATCTCCATTGACGTCTAAAAGCATTGCTGGTATGATTAGAGACCTTGGGCCGAGTAGCTGAAGCGATCATTTTATATTGCTGAAAATTCGCAATGCGATTATTCGGCAATAGGAATATTGCGCGATTATTTTCTTCGCCCTTCTTCTGCATCAGAGCCAATCAGAGTGCTCCTACAGCAGTAGTCGAAATTCCGCAATAAATATCGCATTCGCATTTTGCGAAATTTCGATAAAATATCACGAATATTCTGAGCCAATCAGAGTGCTCCTACCGCAGTTGTCGAAATTCCGCAGTAAATATCGCATTCGCATTTTGCGAAATTTCGATAAAATATCACGAATATTCTGAGCCAATCAGAGTGCTCCTACCGCAGTTGCCGAAATTTCGCAATTATTTTCGCATTCGCAATAGCGAAATTTCGCAAACATTTCATTTCGATAAAATATCACGAATATTCGAATTTAGCGAATATTTCTCGAATATTCGGCTATATATTCGTGATATATCGCGAAATCGAATATGGCGTATTCTGCTCAACACTATTGATCACCTCTGCGGTTTTTATTTTTTGCGCTATAAACAAAAATAGTGAACATTTTGAAAAAAATTCAATATTTTTTACTTTTTGCTATAATTAATATCCCCAAAAATATATTTCCTCAGTTTAGGCCGATACGCATTCTTCTACATATTTTTGGGAAATAAAATCGCAATAAGCGTTTATTGATTGGTTTGCACAAAAGTTATAGCAGCTACAAAATACAGAGTAGTTTTATGGCATTTTTATTAATATATTTTTTTTACTAGTAATGGCGGCGATCAGTGATTTTTTTATTGTGACTGCGACTTTATGGCGGACACATCGGACACCTTTGACACATTTTTGGGACCATTGTCATTTTTACAGCGCTCAGTGCTATAAAAATGCACTGACTACTGTAAAAATGGCACTGGCAGTGAAGGGGTTAACCACTAGGTGGTGCTGCAGGGGTGAAGTCAGTACTAGGAAGTGATTCTTACTGTTAAGGGGATGTAGGTACACGTGACACATCGCTGATGACCATTTCCGATCACAGGGAACAGCCATCAGTGACAGTGTCACTAGGTAGAATAGGGGAATGCCTTGTTTACAAAGGCATCCCCCTGTTCTGCCTTTGCCGACCGCAATCGTGGGCCACGCGGGAACATCGAGTTCTCGGGACCTGCAAGCAAGCTGGGTGGCAAATTTAAAGGGACGTACAGGTACGCCAATGTGCCTGCCCATGCCATTGTGTCGATGTACATCTGCATGCGGCGGTCAGCAAGTGGTTAAAGGAAACCTTCACTCTGAAAATACATAGGCCACCATACAGTAGCTGGCTGTTAAATTGATCCAAAGGCTTTAGCACCTTTTGAGTCGTTGACTTTCGAAAAATATACACAGATTAGTTGTTCTAAATTTTCTTTCAGATAACTAGCTGAATGCTTGTTCTGAATCAGTGATTCAGAATTGAGAACAGAAACAGGCACTTACAGTAACACTTTCAGCATTTCAATTGGAGCCTCTGTATTTTTCTCACTAGAGATTTCCTTTAATGGGTTAGTCCACTCAAAATGAATTACTTTCAGAGATATCTGCCTGGATCTGCATCCCTCTGCCATGCTCGGGATTGGTGAGCTTCATTAATACTGCACTCTCTATAATGTAAAAGAAAGAATCTAACAGGAAAGACTAACCCTCTTTTAATGGCTGCTACAGCTCAGTGGAGGTAGGAACCGAGCCAGAGAATTCGTCCCTCTGGTATCTCAAAGAAATCTAAAAAAAAAAATAGCATACCTACTCATCCACACTCACACTGACACCAAGGCACTGGAGATCCTCTGTGGGGCAGGGCATTTTAGCATAGTGGGGTCTATTGCCTAACTCTTTTACACAAACTTTGGAGCTTTTTTCCCCACTGGCCAGCAGTAAGTGGCACAAAATTACCGACCACAGAACTCTGTACACAATATTGTCTCCTTTTACTGCATTCCCTATGTTTTATGTTATACTTCTTACCCCTGCACTGTATACGTTGCTTTGTATGATATACTCCTGACCCCTGCACTGTATACACTACGTTTTACATTATACTCCTGATCTCTGCATTGCATATGCTATGTCATGTATTATACTCCTGACCCCTGCAGTGTGTACACGATGTTGGATGTTATACTACTGACTCCTGTGCTGTGTACGTTATGTTGTATTTTATACTCCCAAATCCTGCATTGTGCTTGCTATATTGTACATTATACTCCTGAAACCCTGCACTGTATACACTATGTTGTACACTTAACTCCTGTCCCCAGACTGTATAAACTATGTTGCACGTTATAGCCCTGCCCCTGCACTGTATATACGATGTTGTATTTTAGACCTCTGACTCATGCACTGTATACACTATGTTGTACATTACAATCTTGACCTCTGCACTGTATATGAAATGTTGTACTTTATTGTAATGACCTTTGCACTGTACACAATATAGTGTATATTATACTTCTGAACCCTGCACTGTATATCCTATGCTGTATATTATATGCCTGACTTCTGCACTGTATACACTGTGTTGTACATTATTCTACTGATCCGTGCACTGTATTCCCTATGTTGTATATTATACTCCTCACTCCTGCACTATGTCAAGATCTTAGTCAAGATCTTAGTGCTTGGGAGAAGGGATTTCAGCGCTAGGGAGTAGGGGCTTTGGTGCTGGGGAGTGGGGATTTTGGTCCGGGAGTTGGGATTTCTGGGGGTTTTTGTTTAGAAGGGTGAACATTTTTGCTGGGCAGAGATGTTTATGCCATGTGCATTATGTAGCCCTAAAGCCCCGTACACACGATCGTAATTTCCGATGGAAAAAAGTCAGACGGACTTTTTCCATTGGAAATTCCGACCATGTGTATGCCTTATCGGAGTAATTCCATCAGAAATTCCGATGAATTCCATCGGAGTTTAGATAGAGAACGTGTCCTATTTTACTATTCCGATGTGAGTTTGGCTGGGTCAGGGATGGACTTCCGGGAGATTCCCGGTGGGCCCATGGCTCAGTGGGCCAGTCGGAGGTCCATGGCGATCTACCTGTCAATCGCCGACAGCTGGCGCCTGACGGGTAGATCGAGATTAGCCAGCATGCAGAGTAGCGCAGGAAATGTGTGTTCTCTCTCAAGTCACGCTACGGCAGCTCCCCATTTGCTTGTGACATCATCTGGGATGGATGAAAAGAGAAGAGAGGAGGGGCCACAGCGTGACTTGAGAGAGAACACACGCTTCCTGCGCTGCATGCTGCATGCTGGCTGGTAAACAATGTACTATGTGCCCTGATGTGCCACGTGTTCTGATGTGCACTGTGCCCTGATGTGCTCCGTGCCCTAATGTGCTATGTGCCATGTGCTCTGATGTTCTGGGCTCTGTACCCTGATGTACTGTACCCTGATGTACTGTACCCTGATGTGCTGAGCTCTGTACCGTGCCCTGATGTGCACTGTACCTTGATGTGTTGTGCCCTGGGCCGGTCTGGATGAAGTTCAGGGCCACATTGTGTGTCCCAGTCCAGCCCTGGGCTGGGCAAAAGCCTGATTGTGTGTACAGGGCATAACTCCTGCCTTCTATAATTTACATCACATACTTGATGTGTTGTTAGTACATATACTGTGGCATAAGGCTCTTCCTACCATGCCCCTCTAGCTGTAAGGACAATGTGACCAAGCCCATCATTCGCAGGGGAATACTAGATTCACCATATCGCATCTTCCTTCAAGGTGGCTAAGGATGCCCCAGGTCTTTTACAATCTTAGCAATGCTCCTGTTCTCATCTCTTCTACCATACTGCCCCCCAACAGACTCTTGGTTCCACTCTCAGGTTAAAGTATGCCCAGCAATTGCTTACGTTGAGTAAAAAACATGAAGTTGATACACAAGGCAAAATTACAGTCTTACTACTATCTTGTCTCACACAATATCATAAAACAAATTATAATAATAGTGCAGCTGGCAAACTGGAAATTTTGGAATGATACTCTTGTTGGAATAAGTTTTCTTGTGATGGAGAAATAAGAAAAAATGGAATGATGTTTTGTCTGTCGGACATATAAGAACTGTTGTGGATGAATATGAATTTCAGGTAACCAAGAGATGTCCGAAAGGTCTGATAAATATGGCCGGCCTCACACAGACTCCAGCACTCCCCACACCAGCTCTGTCAATACATAAAAAAAATTTATAGAGGCCCCCCGTGTCTGAGGTCCAAGGCTTGCTCCCCTAGTTACAGACTTGTGTTATTCCCATGACAGCTCGCTAACATTATTGATTGATGCTGAACATGCTCTTACCTCAATTGTCCTCACAATGGGAAGAGATTGTCCAGTTGTTTACATCTCTAGTGTGACGTCGAAGAGCAAATGTCACTGTCCTCTAGTTTGTAGATCCTTTCATTTATAGTGAACATTGTATACAGCGAACACACAGTATACTGTATTTCTCCTGCAAAGCAAAGCCTTTTTAATGCTGGTTACTAATATATGTATATTTTGTTGTCATTCCAGAGCCTTTTCTATTTTAAGGCTGAATAATAATCGGGGAAACATACAGCATCAGATAATTGAGCTATCTGTGTGTGTGTGTATCCTAGTGAGATGTGTGGTCAGATGTCATTATCCATGTATCACCAGGTTGGTGCTATTAAGCCCTCTGCCTCTGACACTGCTTGAGGTTTACAATGCAGAGATTGCTCCTAATGTGCATTCTGTTTTTGTAGCTCATCTGCTTCATTCTAATTGCTGCTGATGTGATGCTGCATGCATTTTATCCTCACCGGTTATGTATAATGTCTTCTAGTAATCTCTGCTAGAAACTGCAGCGTAAAGGGAGGAGAAAGCTTCTACTGAAGCCAGTACTGAACATCGAACCAAATCCCTTAAAATTCTTCAATTTTACCTATTTGCGACAACTGACTCATTCTTCTCATGAGCTCGTTTTTTTTTTTTCACTGTGTTGATCATAGCTTTTAAAACCCCAGCAGTGAAATCCTTGTAATAACATGGTTTTCTCCCCAGTGACCCAGGCTCAATGTTTTTGGCAGTCAGCTGCTACCTTGACCCTGGGGCATTGTGCAGTACTGCTCCAGAAATTAAATATGTTTTTTTTTTCATATACATCTGATCTCTGTATTTTACACATAAGAACCACACAGCAAGGGTCAGCTCATAATATCCTAATTTCCAAACATTCTAGCACATTCACTGATTTCTGTTAAGAGTATTAGTATATCCCATACTATATCTGCACAAAGGCCAGAGTGGGAGCTTTTATCCATTGTTAATTAAATATTTGGTTATGAGATAATTAACTGCCTGTTACGTCTGTCACTTTGCATGCACAGATCTTATGAATGAGAAGGTTTTTCAAGCTTAGTACATTTTTATTCTATAAAACAAAATAAGTGTGCAATGCATTTACTGTATATATTTGAAGGAGCAGGATGGAAAAATCTTCTCAAATAAATAAAATTCTAATTGTGAATGTGGTTTTCCTTTGGGAAATATCGAACATATTGTAATAAAACCTGTTTTATATGTCTAGGATTCCATTCAAATAGCAAGTCTGGAAGACATTTTAAGGACTTTCTAATGAAATTTGTTGAGTCAATGATGGCAAGAAATTACATTCTGATAAATGTTTTTTCTGTTAAAGTTCAAACAAAAACTCACCACTTATGTCCAACTTAAAGCGGATCTCCCATGCAATAACGTTTTTTTTGTTTTAGTCTATTTACATAGCTAAGTGCAGGGCTTAAAGAAACTTGCTTCTCTCCGCTCTAACGTCCGCTCCGCTCTATTTCTGTGCTGAAAAATAACTTATATTCCTTCCGTTTCCATTTTGAGTGTTGGCAATACATACGGGCAGAGACTTCCTGGTTGCGGTGACGCTGTGTTCCCAGCATCCACCGCTCACGCAGCGCGGACCATGGGCGCCAGCGTCTGTGTTGCCATAGCAATGGCAGGCGTTGTGATTTATCATGTAAACACAGCCTCAGCTACACAGCCACAGCCTCAGCGCGTCACTTCCTGCTAAAGAAATCACGCAAGATTTGATATGACGGCTGCGCAGTGAAGGCAGGGAGCTATGGAGAGAAGCTCCCACTGCACAGCATCGAATGGGAAGTGACGCAATGCCCCTCAAATTCCCGCAACGACGCAGACCGGAAGCCTCAGCAATGTACAGGTACTGTACATATTTACAAAATGAAAACATCCGTATTTAGCATTTTTGATAGCGCAAGTGTAAATGCAGTAATGTTGTAATTAGGGTGGAGCTCCGCTTTAAGGACAGGTGAATGCAGACAGAGAGGAGAAAGGCTCTCTGCAGCTGCTAGGAAGCAGGAGGATTGTATTAACCGTACGCAACGATGATTCAACATAGTTTTGGCAGTGTATAGGTAATGCAATCAAAGCACAAGCATTCAAATTCCTGATGAAGTCTGAGAGATGAAATTACACAATCCATGATGGAAACTAGGGATGGGCTTGATGTTTGAGTAGAAACGTAAGTTTGACTCAAACATAGGGCGCTCGCAGGAAATTTGCTCGCCACCGAGTGCTCCATAATGCACTGCTGGGTCGAAGTGCATTGATTGCTGCTGATTGGCCAAAGCATGCACCTGACCTGTTTGCTTTGGCCAATCAGAGCGCAATGTACTGTGAGAGGCATGATTGGCTCAGAGGCTAAGGCCATGCCCCAACTATATTAGGCTGCTTACACAGCAGCCGTGTATAGTGCTATGTATTAGTGGAGATTAGGCAGGTTAGTTAATGTCCGTCCTTTGAAAAAGTGATGTGGACAGTCACGATACGCTTGAGGACAGAGAGCCGCGGTGACAACTCTTCCGGAAGTCTTTCTGCGCACAGTACTGCCAGTATATGCTGAATTCACTCTGCTTAAATGTGAGTGTTTAACCATTAATAAAAGTTAGTTTTTTGTGTTAAATACTACACTATGGAGTACCCTCTCTTTCCTGTATGTGTCTGTCTGAGCATTTAACCAGGAGGTGTGACAGAGAGAAAGTGAGCAGGAATCGTTTTTTTATGAGGAATACAACAGAAAGGCTTATTATTTAGCCTCTTATGGTGAGAGGCTGGGGGAAACATTTGGCACGTAGCACTGGATGAAAGCACATGCACTTTATTGGATATCACTGCAATTAAGAGACAATTGTTTTGCATCTGCACTTTTTGGATTTATTTGCACATTGCTGTGGAGTGTGGTTTAGAGATTTTCTATCACAAGGACTTGCATTATTTTGCATGTTTTTTTGGATTTTTTTTTGCTCTAAAGACCGTTTATTGCACAATTGTATATAGTTTTTTTCTAGTTTATGTATTTTGCATACTTCTGCACTTTTTGGATTTATTTACACATTGCTGTGAAGTGTGGCTTAGAGATTTTCCAGCACAAGGACTTTGCATGTGTTTTTTTTGGAACCGTTTTTTCTGCACTAAAGATTGTTTTTGCATACACAGATTTTATATTTTTTTTTTTACACAGGTCATTTCTGCATTGGATTATTGCACTTTTTAATACATTTTTCACAATGTTATTTTATATTTCACCTTTATGAAGAGTCATTTATGGATATGTTTTGCAATTATCACTCTTGAATTATTTGGTGTTTTATGCATGTTATGTCATATATTTTTAATATACATTAGGGTGTTTTCTTTCCAGGGTAATTTTGTGGGTAATTCCACTATCCTGGTGCTCCATGGCCTTCAAAAGAGATAGGTAGGAATGAAATTAAATTAGTAATTTATGCTCCTAGAACGCCAAAAGGTGCTCCCTGCATGTTGGGCCTCTCTATGTGGCCAGGCTGTGAAAAAGTCTCATACATGTGGTATTGCAATACTCAGAAGTAGTAGAATGTATTTTGGCATGTAATTGGAAGTATGCACACGCTGTGTGTGACAAATAACTTGTTGTTATGGCAATTGTGTGTAAAAAAAATATGACTGCCGGTAAGATGGCGAAAGATAGTACCTACTCGATGGTGGAGGTGATGATGCTAAAAGGGGAAAAAAAACACGATTAAGCTAACTGCCCCCCTGTTGATCCAGAGGAAGGCGAAAAAAAGGAAAGTATAGCAACATTTGTAAGGGTTTGCCAATGCTTATCCTAACTCAAAACTAATCAACTTCACCTTTTATGAGTTGCTAATACATAGATCAAATTACATTTGCATCTGGTTCATACAGTGACTATGTTCAAGATCTTTTTTAGGACAACATTCCGAAAGATAAAAATAACATTTTGTGAAAATCAGTCTAATGATTCTAATAAACCAGAAATATGACAGCTTGTCCTACAATTCAGAAATGGTATTTGGAAGTTAAGCACATAGGGGAATTTTAACATGACATTAAAAATAAATACCAAAGTGAAATCTTAAATGACAACTATAGATTCATTTACTTCAGCGTGGGCAAACTGTTAAATATGTTTATATCATTCTAAAATTAAAGAATATAATATATAAGAATATACACAGTATATATTCAGAAATGTCTTAAATACACATGCAATCAAACCATAAGTATTCAGATCTCTCAAAGAAATTTGAATGATAAAAATAACATGAAGCACATTATAAGGGTGCCACTGATTGTTTTTGTCTATATACCGTATTTATCGGGGTATTGCGCGCTCCGGCGCATAGCGCGCATCCCTAAAGTGGACCCGCATTCCTGTAAAAAAAAAACATTTTAGTGCTTACAGTTTTGGTGTCTTGCGCAGCGTCCATCGGTGGCCTCGTCGGGTCCGGCGTCCGTCTGCGGCTTCGGTGGTGTCCTCCTCGTCGGGTCCGGCGTCCTTCTGCGGTGTCCTCCCCGCTCGATCCCCGCTTCCCGCGCTGAATTTGAACCACTGCGCCGGCATATACCTAGCACAGTACACTCGGGTATAGTCGGGGAGGCTCGGCTCCTCTCGCGGTCACGTCCTGTGTGTCCTGTACGTCCAGGACGTGACGGCGAGAGGAGCCGAGCCTGCCCGACTATACCCGAGTGTACTGCGCTCGGTATATGCCGGCGCAGCGGGTATCGGCGTATATCGCGCACCCACGATTTTGCCCTTATTTTCAGGGCAAAAAAATGCGCGGTATACGCCGATAAATACTGTATATATATATATTTTTTTTTTTTTAAGTTTATATATAGTCAAAATGTAAAATCATTACATTAATTTCCACAGTGAGTTTCAATTATTTTTAGCTTATTCCGATTAATCTGACTGAAAGATTCAGAAATTTGTAAACTTGCTTTGTGAAGATCCCCACACATTTACTATCTTGAATTCTGTGTCAAATACTCATTATGTAAGTACTGTAAGTCAGCATTGCTGTGTGTCACACCTTTCACAGAACGTGGCTTCTGAACTACAGAGGTGCTAAGGGAAGGAGTTTCTGGAGGCTGGGGCAGTACAGGAATAACTGCTTGCAGGCAGCAAGGTACCATGGGATATATAGTCCTTAGAAATTGAAAGTAAACCGCGGAGGAAAAGCTGTAAAGCATGCAGGGGATCCAGGACATTGTGGAAAGAGATGGCCAGCAGACAGGTGCACTCACAACATGAAAGCAGATTTTCAAGTAAGTTTATATTGGATTGTCATAAATTAATATTATTTTTATTGTTATTACAATGCTGATGTTATAAAATTAAAGTGTATGCTGGGACCATAGAACTGCTTTAACAAATCATTTAAAGCCATATGGATTTGATACAGTTCTCCACATACATCTAATATACAATAAAAGTTGAGTATTTTCACACCCCACGGGAATGCCATCATCTACCAACATGGCACCGCAGTATTTCTCAGTGGTGGGATGTGTCTGCACTGACACTACCATGCATGATGACACTTGTGTGGTGGAAATTAAATTCTCTGGATGTTAGTTTGAATAATCCTTCTTACAGTAAAACCTTGGTTTGAGAGTAACTTGGTTTGAGAGCGTTTTGCAAGACAATCAACATTTTTTAATACATTTTGACTTGATATACAAGCGATGTCTCGATATACAAGTAGCGTCATGTCCCAACTGAGTGTGTATAAACAAGAATAGAGTGTAGCAATAAGGTTACATTTAATGAAGGTACAACATTTAGCAACTCACATGGTTGATGATTAAAACAGGCACATCTAAATATGCAGGCATCCAGGGTAAGGCTGTCCACATAGACCATTTTCTTCAATGCCATCGGCATCCTTCCTTCCATACTGCGCTCCATGAATGGTTCAAGCCTGGCTTTCAGATCGCTCTACTGCAGGGTGGTCTTCCCGTTCACGATTGCAGACTGACAACGGTGAGTTCCGGCAGTGCGGGGGATAGTCTATGTGGACAGCTTTACCTGCATACTTAGATGTGCCTCTTTTAATCATTAACTATGTGAGTTGCTAGATGTTGTACCTTCAATAAATGAAACCATATTACTACACTTAGAGGCATCTCTCTTCTCTTTTATACTCTGTAGCTCCTGCTGGATTTTGCTTCTAACCCCCTTGTGGAGGCTGCCATTTGTAGATGGATATTTTATGGTTACACAACCTACCACATTGCTATACTCTTATTATATGGACTAGAAACTGAAGGACTTATGAATAAATAGTTGTGGACCGAATCATTTGAGTTTCCATTATTTCTTATGGGCAATTTCGCTTTGATATTCAAGTGCTTTGGATTACAAACATGTTTCTGGAACTAATTATTCTCGCAATCCAAGGTTTTACTGTATATGTATTTCAATGGAGTTTTCCCACACCTTACATTTGTTTAGAATTTACTTAATTAGGCTGGTTGATTTAATGGTCATTACTATTCATACCAGCTGTAGGAGCAGCTCTGTCTCTTTGTGTTCACCCTTGGGGATGTCTGATGACTCTTTGGTATCTGACAGAGGCAGCACTGTGAGTATTTCTAAGCCCTAGGGTGGTTAAAGTATATCATTTTATATTTGAATGGCCCTGTAAAAAAATCTCTGTTTTGGACATCTCTATTTTTTTTTCTTTTTTCAGAATCTATGGGTCGCTAATCCTTGCAACTTTCTGCACAACTTTAATTCTATATGTTTTCTCTCAACTTTATGTAGGTGCAATGTGTAATTTTTTAATCTGGATATTTTTTACTCTTTTTTTTGTTCTTATTTTTTCTTTTGTTTGATTCAAGAGTGGTGCCTGTGATCTTGTCAAGCAAGATCTCCCTGAACCTACTACATGGTATTGGGTGGGTGGTTCCCTAGAGCAATTTGTTTTTATCATCGGTGCTCAGTGATCCTGATCCCTTGGGTTGTAAGTGTACAACACACTGGTTGAAGAAATTTCTTATTGCTGAGCATTAGTAATATGTTTTTGACTATTGCTTCAGCTTCTCTGTACCTTCTCTGTTACCTTGAAGAAGAGGGTGTCTCAAAACATGATGTTTAATTGAGGTGTTCTAATATGTGACAATACAATTGTATTTTAATGAATTAATAGTCTGGAAAACTGTAAAATTCCAATTCACAGATATTATTTCTTTATACACACACAGTATGTGTAAGGTAAAGTCTACAGGCTTTGAAAAATCAGTGTGTAAATGGACAGAAAACGTGCTATTCAGAGAGTAGTGGTAATGAATCATACTCTGAATGGTCTAAGGTTATCAGTAGTGTACCCCAAGGTTCAGTGTTGGGTCCTTTATTTTTTAATATATTTATTAATGATATAGGGTCTGGGTTTAAAAGTACAATTTCAGTCTTTGCAGGTGACACCAAGCTATGCATTGGAATAACATCCTTACGGGATGTCTCCAACTTACAAGGCAACCCCAATGCACTGTTTAATTGGATGACTGTGTGGCATATGAAATTTAATGGTAATAAATAATGTAAAGTTATGCACTTGGGGGTTAAGAATATGCATGTGTCATACATACTAGGGGGAGTACAACTGGGGGAAACAATGATGGAGAAGGATCTTGGTGTTCTGGTAGATCATAAGCCCTAAGGAGTTGTAAAGGAAAAAGTTTTTTCACCTTAATGCAATCTATGCATTAAGGTGAAAAAACTTCAGTGTATACCGGCCCCCCCCCACCCCAGCCGTTTTACTTACCTGACCCATCGAAAGTCCCACGCTCGGTCCCGAGATCCTCTTCGGCGCTCAGCCTGGCCGCTGATTGGCTAGAGCGGATGGATTGAGAGCAACGCAGCCATTGGCATCCAGTGACGCGGCGCACCGAGGGGCGGGGCCGAGTGATACAGTGAGCGGCTATGGCCGCTCGTTATATCACGGGAGCGCGTCCGCAATTACTCACCACCATGCAAGCTCTCTCACATGACTGTGGTCAGTTATTGCGGGGAGGACCAGAGACAGCCGCCGAGGGACCCCAGAAGACGTGGATCGGGGCCACTCTGTGCAAAACGAACTGCACAGTTGAGGTAAGTATAACATATTTGTTATTTTAAAGGGGAAAAAAATTCCTTTACTAACCCTTTAATAATGGCATTCAATGCCAAGCTTCAGTTTCAAAAGTGAACAAAATGCTTTCTTGTATTAAAAGAGGAAAGGACTGCAGAGTGAGACATATCATTTACCCCTTTACGAATCATTAGTAAAACCTTATCTGGAATATGCAGTTCAGTTTAATGTAACCAAATGTCCGACACGCCGCTTGAGTGCTTTCGTCATACACTGCTTCCTCCAGTCAGAATATAGATATTAGATATTATTGCCGCATATTACAACCACAAACAAGGCAGGACTTGTTTGGCTGCAAGCTGGAACATGAACTGTTTATTGAAAACACCGGTACACAGGTAATACTCGGGACAATCCCCACGTTAGCTCAACTGTCTACAACCAATAGAGATGGGCTCAAGTGTGTTTGAATTCCCACATGCCCGATCCCGCCAAGAAGCTGACACTTAACAGTGCTAATCAGAGCCACTGAGACAGTCCTGATCTGTGACGCTGCAGACCGGGTAATGTTTTACTGCCTGTGATTAGCGCTGTGCAGTGTGGCCGTTCTGGCAGGCTCTGGCATGTGTAATTTTGAACATGCCCAGCCCATCTCGAACAACAAATTGTTTTGGCCCTCCTGTACATCAGCCCCATGAAGTAACCAGCACTGGGTTCCAATGTGCTGCCATGAGGCCAGCGCTGTGAATAGCCGGGACGGGACAGCGACTCTGGTTGTTCCACCACTGGTCCACACTGGGAGGATTCCCCCATCCACCTATTATGTGTAGATATGTGAATTGGATCATTTCTTTTTTTTTTTCATTCAACCTAATAGTTGAATGAAAAACGTGATTAATGTATGGGCTGCCTAAGAGCTAAGACCAGCCATAGACAGTTTAAATCTCAGCTGGTTCAGCAGGAACTGGCTGAGATTTGAACCATTAATTATCAGATTCTCTTATGATTATCACTAGTGGTTGCTATAGCCACTAGTGATAATCACTGTTTGTCGGGAGAATACAATTGCTGGGCAGGAGGGATATTCCCCTGTCAGCACTGTCTGTGTTGATGGGGGAATCATGCAAGTTTCTTTCCTGCAATCTGTGGATGCAGGAAAGAAATTTGCACTGTATATTATCTGCCTAATTGAAAGTGAAAGTAAATTGTGAATGTCTTGAAAGAACAGGAGAGGGGGGAGGAGACAGATGGGGGAGAGAAGGGATGGAGATAATGCAGTTCAGTAATTACAGTGTACTGCAGTCTGCAGTGCACACACTTACCCACGGTCCAGGCTAGAATCTCAGGCATATTTACCACCCACACATCCCCTCTCTTCAGATACAGCACGCCGGAGTAGTGTGGGCATGACTGGAAGGAGGAGGAGGAGCTGTATTTCTCCCTCAGCTTGTAGTCACCACTCTCGGAATTTACAGGCTGGTTCTCCTGTCCTAAGGACGGGAGAAATCAGTCTGTTTTTTCAGTAACTGAGATGAAGGCTTGGGCCCCCCTCCCCCCACCCCTCCACAGTGCTCGTAGAGTCCTTCCTGCAACTCGCTCTTCTCCGTGCCTATGAGGATGCAGGGGAAGGAGCAGGGGATTGGGCGGCTGCAGTTGTGTGAGCGCTCGCATTATGCAGTGTCAGTGAGCAGAGAGAGGGGGGGAATCCCCCGCAGAGCTGACTGGGGACTCTCTCCCTCTCAGTAGAGACTGTGTTACTCCAGCGGCGGCCTGAGCATGTGGGGGGAGCACAGCATAATGTTTGGGGGGGTCAGGGCCTCCTCTGGCCCCCCTAGGGACACTATTGAGCTTAATTTTCGGGATTCTGCTCAGGACAAGCTCTGAGTGGGACATCTGTCAGATTTTCATGAGATGGGCATTTCAGGACTGTTGGCAACTATGCATTAGAAGCTGCAACATATCACATAGAGTTCACCTAATTTCCTGGTTGGAGAATGCCTCCAGTCTTTACCTGCCCAGTCTCACTGTTCCTGGCCCACCCCATTCATTCATTGGATTTCAGTTCTTTTAATTACAGAGGTTCAGCATCACATGTGTAGCGCCCTGCTCCTGTTGAGTAGGCGCTCTTTCGTAAATTTAGTTACCTGAGCTGTAGTTTAGCTCAGAGGATTATACCAAATTGTGGGTTTCTGTTCCAGTCCAGCTGTGTTGTACATGTTCCCCTTGTCTGCAGGTGTCGCTGTTACCGGGAGTCAAGGTTGGAAATGCAATAGGCTGGGTGCATTGGGTGCCTTCTTCCCAGAAGCAGCCCAGTGGGCGTAGTTAACCCACTGTGCATTTTGGGGGAGGGTACTTAAGGGACAGACACCGTTATGGCGGGGTCTTCCGAGCCTGATCTGATGGCCCCCCTGGCCCAAAGGATGCGCTGACAGTGTTTTTCCGGTCTCGGGGGCCTGCTGGTCTGAGGCTCCGCAACTGAGAGTAGGCCCAGGAGTTTCTGGGGCCTACTGATCCAGGGGTGGTCCTGTGTTGTCTTGCCTGCGGGAAGAAGCCAAGCAATTGGGGACTCAATTGAAGGATGCATCCAGACCAACTTGCCTCACTGTGCTGCCGGCCTGGCTGAAAGATCCTGGCACTGTGAGCTGTGTACTTTCTTTGAAATTCCACTAAGTGTGTGTGTGTGTGGTTACATGATCCTGTGGCAGAGGGCTGTGTAACGACTCAACGACACTCATCAAGTCTGTGGCAGAGACTTTGAACGAGCTTCGCACCAGCTGTTAGGTCAGTGAGAGTGGGCCTATCCGGTGGTTGCTAAATCCAGCGTGGAACCGATTTGTCCTTTGGATCCAAGACTGTACCTGTGATCTAAAAAGCAAGGTACCTGAATCTTCCCTATCTCTCTACCCCTCTTTTGTTGAACCTGTTTAATAAAACTCTTGAAGAAAACAAAACCGAAGTGTTGGTGCGGACATTCTTTTTGAATAACTCTTCAGGAGTGTCCCCTAAGGCCTCGTACAGATGACCGGATCTATCCGCTGGGATTGATCCGCGGATCAGTTCCAGCGGACAAATCCGGTCGTCTGTACGGCCTAGCGGATATTTTTCCGCGGAGATTCGTCCAGCCGATCGATTTCAAGCGGATAGAAATTTCTTAGCATGCTAAGAAATCTATCCGCTTGAATCGTGTCCAGCGGATTGATCCGGTCGTCTGTACAGACTCACCGGATCAATCCGTCCGCTCCCATCCCTCGCATGCGTCGTAATGATTCAACGCATGCGTGGAAGTAGTTGCCTTCCAGCGTCGCGCACGTCACTGCGTCATCGTCGCCGCGACACGTCACCGCGGATGTATTCCGCGCGGATTTCGATCTGATGGTGTGTACAGCCATCAGATCCAAATCCGCCAGAGGACCGTTTCCAGCGGATATCCTCTGGTGTGTACGAGGCCTAAGAGTGTGGTGAACAGGTAACGACAGGCCCAAAATTAAACCAGCAGCTCCTTCGGGGGTAGTGCTACACATGTTAACGTGACCTTAGCCAGTATGCATCCAATTGCAGCCTGTCTATGAATTCCCACTCCTCCAGACTGACATCCAGCCATCCTAATATTTTGCTGCCCACTGTTTGCATCATGCTGAGTACTTACCGAAGCAGGGCATGGTGTTGTTTTTCAGGAAGCACACCCTGCTGGCCCCTCCCTCCAGCTATGGTCTGCTTACATTGTATAGAGAAGCACAAAGATCTATGATGATGGAACCAAGGTAACTTGGTTGGTTACTTAGGATTAATGTGACAATTTTAATCTGTACTGTTAAGTAAATACTTTCAATAAAAATCTATTGTTAAAAAAAAAAAAAAAAGATCTATGATGATGTCGCTGGGCCTAAAATAAGTTATATAATACAAAAGTTAGGTCTGTGTAGCAAGTTGATGAGGGGGTAAAGAGGAACCTGGGAAGAAAAAACATGAGCAGATTAAACTTTTGCTTTAAAACATATATAATGCAAATTTAATAAGTAGCATCATTACATGCATGCTTATCTACCCTTGTCTGCTGTTTACACCTCTTTTCTGCCCATATAGTACATTTGCATTCTGTAAGTTTGCAAAATGTAGTTTTCAGCAGAAAATCAAGTTTGTGATGGAAGAAAAATTCTATATTGGCAGATACACACAAAAAAGTTACTAAACTAGGATTTGCTACATACAAAATTGAAGGATGATACATTTACAAAACTGAAAAACATGTTACTGCTGCACAACTTTTCAGACTTCAGTGTTCTTCCAATTAGAAAATGAAAGAAAGAATCAAATGAGGCCCCCTGTGTTCCATCCTGGAGATGGTAGGGTTTTATGTTCCCTTCATCCTCTTCCATCAAATCTATTCATCTGTATGGGGACCAATATTTGAAAACAATGAAATTAATCTAAGGATGGCTTATGGCCAACCAGCATGTACAGTATCTTCCGGAGAATGATAGGAGACCTGCTTGCTCTGGTTTTGATTGATGCGCTGAAGAGGTACCACCATTTTTTTTGTATAATGGCTTCTTAAGACTGTATACAAGTGATCTGCATAGACCTGTTGATGCCATAATACGTTGTTAAGATGCAGTGTGCTACATGGGCTGCGTTTAGTGTGGTACTGCCCACTAAACGTGACAGAAGGTTTATATTTTGCTGTGGCCGTTAAAGTGGTTGTAAACCTCAGGCATGAAATACTATAAACAAAGCATATCCTTCTACAGTGTGTACTAGTCCCCATCCAAAGCACTAATTGTAACTTGTGTCTGCCGCTTTGTTCCTCTGTTATCTGCATAAGTTACTTTTGACAATTTTTTTTGACACCAAGAGAAAAATTGTGACGGGAGGGTTTTCCAGAAGATTGACAGCCTCAGCCCTATTCTTGTGTGCTGTGTGAAGGGGATATGTCCATTCCCTCCATTCAGCTCTCAGAGTTCTCCTAACTGAGCTCTGCAGTAAAATTTCAGCTCTCCACCTCCTTTTTTCCGACAGCTGAGACAAGCTTTATACATCCTGGGCTTTGAAAGAATGTAGAGAAGCTGCAGATAAACAGGTGCCCTGAGCGGCTGCACGTTCTTGTTTGTGTAGGTGGCATGATCTGAGTATTAAAACGCAACTCGACCACCAGCTTTTAGCGCCCCAGCCTGCCTGTATAAATAAGTCCTAACATACAATGATTAATTAAAGAGCAATAACAAATGCACAAGATTTTTATTGAGTGTTTCGTAAGGGACCACCCGTTAAGTGAGATAGAGAAAAAAAAATCAGGATGTTATCCACTACCTGTCTGTCTATCTGCTTTTGCCACCTGTCATTTTCCAAAACAGATCATCTGTTCTATCTATCTATCTATCTATCGATCTCCTATTAGTCTGTCTATCAATCTATCTATCTATCTAGTAAATGGGTGATTCTCACTTTGGTCGCTATGCTTTTTTTCTTTGTTACTTTCTATTTTTAAGGAGATGAGGTCAATGCTTAGAGCAGAGCAGTAAAATAAAGCTGTTTCTTGATCGTTATTGTCTGTGCGTTAAGAGACATATGGTATTGCTCATTTTTCTCTCTTGCAGGTGTCCCTGTCTTGCATTGCCGGAGAGGAAGTTGCTTTTGTTAATCAGATTGTCCTCCTCAGCGGAGATAAGAGGATTTCCAGAGATAGTGCTGCTCTCCTTACTGACTAAGCTATCTAAAACCCCGTCAAATAATAATCATTAACTGAGCTGGCCTAGTAAATTACATTCAGAATCGTAGTGCTGTTTACAGTGAGCAGCACAAAAGCATATATGTTCCCTCCTATGCTCACACACTGACAGATCTAAAGGTCTCAGCCTTAAACTGGATAGATGGAAAGGAATCTGAATATTTGTTTGTGAAGGATTAGACCACTATTTTGGCTGACATGCCAAATAATTCCAAAGAACGTATAGGAAGAGCTTCTTAATCCTGTGAACAGCAATGAAAGCAGAAAGTTTGCCAAACTGCTGGACTTTTTTTTTTTCACACATTCATGTCCATTTTCTCAGTTTCTGCGCCAAATATGGGGAAATAATTTTTTTTCAATGCCAAGCAATCTGCTCTGTTTCTGTGTAGATTTAGCACACTCCTGGTTAGGTTTATAGGAGGCTAGGCTTAGTTCTGCTGTTATTAGTGGAGCAGTTGTTGATTGCTCTTGCCTGCTCTGGATCTCACAGTTTGATTGCTCAGCCCTGTCTTCCAGAGGCTTCTGGAAAATAGAAGGTGGACTAAGGCAAATCTCTGCCTGAATATTTATTGTACTCCAGCCAATCCCTGGGAAGGTGTGCCCAGAGGGTGGTTGGACAGGCAGATAAATAGTCTTTAGAGCATCAGGGTATTTTTTCCCCTGTTTGAGGGAGTCTACCCCTATGGGTGGGGGAGGGGGGCTCCCCCCCACCTGCAGCATCGATCCTGGTTCTAGCAGCCTTTTCATCAAAGTCCCAGCTGTGACAGAGGTTCCCTTTTAGAGCTGGTAAAAGGGATTCCTCACCTGGGGACCTGATCTGGAGAGCATACTGAAGAGTGTCCGATGGATACTAGAAGGTGGCACCCAGTGATCCACAGGCATTGGGAGCATGGACCTAAGCCCAGGGTTTTTAGTGACTGTGTACTGTATTTCCCCTGGGTGGACAATCCTACAGAATTCCTGCCGGGAAAATGTATCCATACTCGAACCTGCATTAAGACTACACACAGAGACTGAGCAAAGGGAAGTATCCTCATACCAACAAATAAGGAATCTGGAGTATCCCATACCTCCTCTCCCCCATCCCAATTTCTTCAATAATAAAAATTCCAAAAAGACCAAACCTAGACTTATCATTGAGCTGGAAAGAGTGAAATGATGCTGTGTGCCTGGCTGCCTCCACACTGATTCTAGGGAAGATGCTGTTGTATTACAGTTTGCGCCTGCAGGAGTAACACTACATATATGTGGATTCAAAATAACAAATCTTGAAGTGCTATTTTGCTTTCACACAGTAAAATAGACATTTCATATGGTAAAAAATGATGCCAAACATAAAAAGGGTTAAAGTGGTTGTAAAGGAAGAAGTTTTTTTTTTTCATCTTAATGCATTCTATCCAAATTCTATCTTATTACATGTGAACACCCTCAAATGTTTGTGGCCATGAATGGATGTGCCTGCTGTCAGCCTGTCATTGCTTTGTACAGGCATACCCCGCTTTAAGTACACTCACTTTACATACACTCGCGAGTAAGGACATACCTGCGAGTGTATGTAAAGTGCCTTACAAGTACTTTACAGACATTTTGCAGCCGCAGTAGAAGGAGCTGAAGCTCTGAGAGCATACCCCGCCCTGTTCCAGTGTGCCCCTGACACCCCCACTACAGCTCCTGACACCCCCACTACAGCTCCTGACCCCCCACTACACCCTAGAGGTGAAAAAAGGTATTGTTTCACTTTAAGTACATTTTCGTTTTACATACATGCTCTGGTCCCATTGTGTACTTAAAAGTGGGGTATGCCTGTATATCAAACAAAACCAAAGAAAATTCCCAGCTCAACTTACCATCCAGCCTGCAACCAACTGAATTATCCTGTCCAACAGTATGCTTTAAACACAGGGGTTTGGTTTTCACACATTTGCAAATACATGCGTAAGCTTCAGAGCTTCTTCAAGGCACTCCAGGATCTGAATGCAGCACAGTTTTACTGATCTTTATACACTGTGGGCCAGATTCAGGTAGGAGATACGACGGCGTATCTCCAGATACGTCGTCGTATCTCTGAGTGTGCTGCGTTGTATCTATGCGCCTGATTCTTAGAATCAGATTTGACTAAGATCCGACCAGCGTAAGTCTCTTACGTCTTCGTATCTTAGTTGCAATTTTACGCTGGCCGCTAGGTGGCACTTCCGTATATTTACGCGTCGAATATGCAAATTGGGTAGATACGCCGATTCAGAAACGTACTTTTGCCCGGCGCATTTTTTTATGTCGTTTACGTTAGGCTTTTTCCGACGTATAGTTACCCCTGCTATAGGAGGCGCAGCCAATGTTAAGTATGGACGTCGGGACCGCGTCAAATTTTTCACGTTTTACGTCATTTGCGTAAGTCGTCCGTGAATGGGGCTGGGCGTAAGTTACGTTCACGTCGAAACCAATGAGTCTTTGCGGCGTCATTTGGAGCATGCGCACTGAGATACTTTCATGGACGGCGCATGCGCCGTTCGCGAAAAAGGGTAATTTACATGGTGTCACAACAAATTTACATAAAACACGCACACATCTTCCACATTTGAATTAGGCGGGCTTACGCCGGCCTATTTACGCTACGCCGCCGCAACTTACGGAGCAAGTGCTTTGTGAATACTGCACTTGCCTGTCAAAGTTGCGGAGGCGTAGCGTAAATAGGATACGCTGCGCCCGCACATAAATACGCGCTCCCTACCTGAATCTGGCCCTGTGTATTGACTGACAGAAAACAATTTACTGCGTTCAGATCCATAAAAAATAAAAAACAATAAATCTGTACTGTTAAAAATTTTACTTTTTTTGTGCCCATGTGCCCATGTTCCAGCAATACAAAGCCCGTGAGCTGCCCATGTACAAAGAGCTGCCTATGCAAGTTCAGAAAGAGGTTGTTAACAGCCAGGTACGTTTGTTTTATTTCAGAAAACATATAACATGTCTCTTTTGAACAAAAAAAAGCTTGTCAATTGCTTATTTTTTACATTAGATCTGCTTTAAATATTGTTCTGAGGTAGTAACTTTCAATCATTTTGATAAAACTGTCATTATTACTGATCATTCATTGTGCAAGCACAGTCACAATTATACTTACATAAAATTATGTTTTTTTTTTTTTTTTTATAATAACAAAAAAAGAAAAAGATAAGGGAAATGACCTGCTAGTCTGTGCTTTGGCTGGCAAGGTTTTATTTAAAATAAACATCAGGCCTAAATAAAATAAGAGAGACTTTTTGGCATTGGCAGATGACAACGTTCCAGTTTCCAAATGAAAATAGTATATTATACATAATACTGTACAGTGACAAGAACATGGAAGATGAATGCAGCTAATTATGACATCTAAGGACATGACTGAGTGAGAAAAACACAAGCATTGAACTGACAGTTCTGCAGTGCAGCACCATCTTGAGGCCATTCTAAGTTCTACACAATTCATTTTGCTGTGTAGTAATCATGTCTTATATAACCCTGCTAAATATGGGTTTATGTTTTTTTCCAACACAGCCACCTTTACTCTGCTGACATTTATGACTTTGCATCCTAATGACCATACTTTTATGTCATTTAAAAATGGTAAATTCTGATTATTTCAAAGTAGCATGGTTAAAGTGTTTGTTAGCCCAACAATTCATATTCCTGTGCCTGCTGTACCATGTACTTGTATGAGAAAGTCTTCTGCTCTTTTTGTATTGTTTCCTTTGTGTAAAATCCTTGGTGTTCGTGCCAGTCCCTCTGCTTTCCTAATAAAAACTGGCCACACTAAGCAGGAAAACACGCCATGGTCATTTCTCTAGCTGTGCCTGCTCTCCCCCAATGATCAGACTTGACCTGACACCACCACCCCACCCCCTCACACAGCCTTTCACAGGGGAAGCTCAGTGTTCTAATGCTTCTCCTCCCCTCAGAAAATTCATAGGTGTAAATCAGGCCTAATGCAGCATGTGAAGGGATGGATTTTGAATTTAATCAAAGTGACAAGTATAGATAAGTTGGTTTTCCTTTGAACTCATCTCTAACCTGAACTCCAAACTCCTGCTTTTTTGTACTTTAGTGAGCTGCGGGCCGGGTCATTGCTTACCCCACAGCTCACTTGAACTGCGTAGCACAAAAAAAGCAGAAATTCTCAGTATATGGTTGAAGAGAGAGACATGCTGACTTCTCATTTTGAACATGATAGCTGCCTAACTGTCATGGTGACCCTCTTGCTTGATTACTATGGGTCACTTCTTCAGACTTTACTGTGACTTTTTTATATTTAAATACTTGTACTGAATCAGCAAATGAAAGATCACGTTGTCAGAGATCATTACTATAAAGCAGCAAGGCAACCTACATTTTCACAAGTTGTTTTGGAATGACAGGCACAATTTTGGTAAGGAAAGGTGTACTTTATGACTAAGGCCTTATAGGCTGATACGCGTCAACCTTTCCTATTTGCGTTTGTCTACTGTGGCTTGTCAATAAATACGTCATTTGTTTAAGAGCAACGACCGGAGTGCGGATCATCTTTTCCTCATTATTCTCGAGCACCTGGGGGCTCTGCTTTCCATGTGATGTATGGGTAGTAGCACTGACTTTTCTGTTTATATTCTGCAATTTAGAACCAGGGGTGTGCTGGAGCCTGCAGTCAGTGCAGTGACACAGGTACTGTAAAAAAAGCAAGCTCGGCATCAATGAGCAAAAATTTTAGGCCGGTAGGTAACTGTGGGAGCAGTGGCCAACAACACTGCATTCAGTAAATTGGAATCTATGCTTTTAACAAGTTCTGCATCACTGAATAGGCTCTGCTGCTGCACCGTCAGCATGGCACTGCCACTAAAAAGGAGTAGCAGTGGTAAAAAAAAGAAAGCACTTGTGGGTTTAAACAATCATCTTTGGTGTACTGATGCTCCATGTTATGGAGGTGTGGTAGGGGTATGTCATTTGCCTACATAGGTGTACCTCTTTCCCATCTCAGAAAGTTGGGAGGTATAACATTCTGGCCTTAGTGTCGTCCCCCATCGTGCCCCCATGAGTGGAACGAGACAGCTGTCTCATGGGTGGCACAGCTCTGTTTATAATACAGATGCACAACATTTGTGTTTGTTCTAGCAGCTCCATAAATTCAGCACCTGGAGACAAATAGTTAATTCAGCTTAATGCATAGCAAGTCTCCTTCCTGTCTCCAAACTATACACCCTCTAGTGGTAGCCACGACTGGTCTGTTTTCAACAAAGATGCATGCAAATAGAGCCTGGCCACTGGGAGATGTAGTGAAAAAGCACAAGTCCCACTGCCAAGTTGGAATCTGATATTGTGAACTCACAGGAGTGCAGAATGAACTGCACTCCTGTGATCCTTTGCCTGTACTTCTCTTTAACCACTTTGTGACCGCTCACCGCAGATATACAGCGGCAGGGTGGTCACTCTGTGCTAGATCACGTACCTAGTACATTTCATCACAGTCCAAATCAGCATTTTGGTTGCCCTCAAAGGGCTGGATGTATCTGTAGGACTAGATGTCCAGAGCACCCCCCCCCTTAAATCATATGTCAAGAGACCCCCCCCCACACTATCAGATGTCTAGAGTCTCCCATTACATCACAGTGCACCCCCCTTACCTCATGCTGCTGCTGGGAAGTAGAAAGTGTAGAGTCTGGAGGACCAGAGGTGGGCTGGAGTCAGCTTCCGGAGTCTGCTAAATGTTGAGACCAGGGAAGATGGAGATGAGGGGGTGCTGCAGCTACATAGAAAGGTGCAGGATCTGTAGGAGGAGTTCTGTTCTCCCCTCTGCTGCTGACTGCCGAGAGGAGTGGGCAGAGACATTCTTCTCTGTGGCTGCATGTAGAAATGCAGGATTTGGCAAAGGAGTTCTGTCCTCCACTTTGGTGTGTGTGTGCCACTTAGGCAGTAGGGGGAGTAGTGTGAGTGATGTTGCATCTTCTGCAAGAGTGCCAGTGAGGAATGAAGCTCGTCCCAGCTCCTGTAATCACTAGAAGAGAAGAAAAATTCCTGGTGCCGCACATCCTTGGAGTCCTATGGTGGTAATAGCAGAGACAACCCCAGCCTGGGCTCCCGCCAGACCAGGCCCTCAAAAGGCTTTGCTCCGCCCTCCGGAGCTTAGTCATGGGGATACTTTGTTGCTGACTGCTGAGACCAGATGTGAGCGGAGATTAAGGGGGTGCTGCAGGAGAGGTGCAAGGGCCACATGCAATGGCCTGGCAGTGTGAGTTTGGCCCATGGGCCTTGTGTTTGAAACATGTGTTGTGCAGGATGTTAATAGGGCTTTTTTTTTGGTTACAGTGCTGCTGCAAGGCTTTTTCTTTTTTTTAAAAAGTGCCTGATGTGTGTGATGGCGCTGGACCGATAGAAGTGAAAGTTGGTTCTGACTGAGCTACCATAAAGTGATTTTTTTTCTTCATAGAAATAGATGTGTGGTTGAAATATAGTTTAGGTGGGCCATGTTCTGCTCCTAGGTTGCTACTTCTCTGATAGCGACAAATCAACCACCCGCCATATGGTAACATTCTTAGATGTGTACCGAGGAGCGCCTAGCACAAAGGGTCATCTCACTTTAAAGGATTTAAGAAACATTTAATGGTTACGAGCATCAAATACATACAACGCATTTTGGGACCTCCCTCTTCTTCAGGGCTTGAGCAGTGGATGTAAGTAGAATCATGACAGAAAACACTAGAGCACCTGTATTAGAACTTGATGAACACGAACATCTCCTGGTGGCACTAAAGGCAGCCAGCTACCTGTTGGTGAATTCAAAACATGAACAGCTGACTGCATATAAGGGCCTAAATAGATTTTCAATAAGACTAATATAATTAACAATTGAACAGACAGTGTTGGGCTTTCTGATTAGAACACCCTTTTGACAAAATATAGTGGGTGTGCTCCATTTTCACTCCATAGGGTGAAACCTGTTCACCCTATACCACCCTATTTAAGTATGCATGTAGAAAGGACTCCAAATGTCCCAGTAATGTTATCGACTAATCTGAGACATTATAATGCTTACTGTGTGATTATTTTATAGCTCTGTTCTTTTGGATTCTACAGCCCCATACACACCATCAGATTATCTGCAGATTTTTGTCTTCAGATTTACCAAAACCATGTAGTACAAGGGCCTGCCTGATTGCAGACAAATTGACCTCATATTATATGTTTTTGGTAAATCTGAAGACAAAAATCTGCAGATAATCTGATGGTGTGTATGGGGCTTACCACTTTTAATATGTTTCTACCATTTTTTACTGTGGAAACACACAACAATGAGTCTGGCATTTCTATAATGTTACTATTGTGATAACACTATGTTGCTATGTCAATATATTATATTACTATGTACTATGTTTCATTGTTTTACTTTATTATTGGATGTATTTTGTTACTCTGCAAGATAGATGGTCACATTTATGGTATACCCATCAGACATTATTATGTTGTGTTGCATTTTTCACACAAATAGCTAGATTCAGAAAGAGTTAGGCCGGCTTATCTACAGATAAGCCGACCTAACTCTGAATCTGCGCCGACCTATGTTTAAGTGTATTCTCTAACAGAGATACGCTTAAACATATCTAAGATACGACGGCTTGCACTGTCCTATCTTAGGTTGAAATATTGAGGCTGACCGCTAGGTGGCGCTTCCATTGCGGTCGGCGTACAATATGCAAATCAGTAGATATGCCGATTCACGAACGTACGCCCGGCCGCCGCAGTACATTTACACCGTTTCCGTAACGCATTATCAGGCCTAAAGTTATTCCATCTAATAGATGGAATAGTAATGTTAAAGTATGGCCGCCGTTCCCGCTTCGAAATTCAATGCACACTGGGAAATGTAGGCGCCCGGCACATGCGCAGTTAAATAAATACGTCAAAACCGTAAGGTCAAAGCATATTAACATAAAACACGCCCCCTCAGCCGAATTTGAATTAGGCGCGCTTGCGCCCGCCGCATTTACGCTACGCCGCCGTAACTTAGCAGGCAAGTACATTGTGAATCATGTACTTGCCTCGCTAACTTACGACGGCGTAGCTTAAATGCCTTAAGCTACGCCGCCGCAAAGTTGCGGCCATGTACCTGAATCTAGCCAATAGTCCCAAACCTTGCTCCTATATATCTACAATGTCTGGGATGGAGGTACATTTCAATGTCCTCATACAAAGTCCCAAACCAATTTTTTCTTATTATTATTTTATAGCTCTGGTAAATACAGTACTTATGTTTAGCAGAACAGCTGCATTTTCTTGATTTTGTTTATAAAGATAAAAGCTGGGAATACAGACAGATGTCAGTTTTTTGAAAATCTACTCTGATTACAGGTTTCTTTCTGCCAGAGTCAGGTTTAAAATGCCGCAAACATGGCATTTCTTTAAAACTACACTCCCTAAGCTGCAATTAGGTGGCATAAGGGATGCATCTGCACCAGTTTGGGATAATTAGTACAAAACGAAACTGTCAGGTTGCAGACCTGCTAAATCTAGTAAAATAAATGTTTTAAATGCTTTGGCATCACTTGCACAACTGCAGCAGCAAACTTTAAAGGGTAAGTTCATCTTTACAAAAAATAAAATAATAAATGCACATTTTCTGGTGGCCTAGTCTCTGTACTGATGTAACCACCTTCGTAGCCATTTGTTCCGTGTGTGCTCAGAGTAAAACACCATGACAATTACCAGTGGGCCTCCTACAAGCCATACCCAATGAAAAGAGGCCTTGGACCCACTCGTCTATGGATTTTACTGTGGAGTTACCCAAATCCAGGGCACCACAGTTATTCCTATGGTGGTTGACCAGTTGTCAAAGATGTCTCCTTGTATTCCACTTAAGAAGTTACCTACATCCAAAAACTGGCATCCATTACATGGGCTAACCAAGGTTATCTCGGACAGGGGTAGCCAGTTTGTGTCCAGGTTTTGAAGAGCCTTTTGTGCACAGTTGAAAATTCAGCTTTCCTTCTCCTCTGCATATCACCCACAGTCCAATGTGGTCAAAGAACGAGCCAATCAAGCCTTGGAGAAGTTCCTACATTGTCATATTTCTGACCACTGGTCAGACCTCTTACCTTGGGCGGAGTTTGCTCACAATAGTGCCGTCAATACCGCTTCCGGATTGTCTACATTTATGGCCAATTATGGTTTTCAACCATCCATGTTGCCTGACACGTTTGTTCCTCAAAGAATTCCTGCATTAGAGGAGCATCTCCGTGATCTCCATTCCACTTAGGTGCAGGTCCAAGAGTCCCTGAGAGGTGCCAGTGATAGGTACAGACTCCATGCTGAATGACTACGCCCACCTGCGCCTTCCTTCCAGGTTGTGGGAGAGGGTCTGGCTGTCATCTCCTAACCTCCAACTCTGTGTTCCCGCACTGAAACTGTCACCACGGTATAGTGGGCCTTTCCATATTCCCAGTAGGTTCAGCGGCTTGCGCATTAGACCTACCTTCTAACATGCGTATTTCAAATGTATTCCATATTTCCTTATTAAAACTTTGGTGTGCAACCGCTTCACCACTTCGGTATAATGTCCTCTCCCGGTAAGAACCATGAAGAGTATGAGATACAATCGATCATTGACTCCTGTAGGTTCCGTGGGTGCATACATTACCTTACTCATTGGAAGGGGTATGGTCCGTAGGAAAAGATCTTTGGTCCCATCCTCAGAAATACATGCTCCTATCCTTCTCCATGCTTTCCATAAATGTTTTCCCCTCGAACCTGGTGCCCTTGGAGGGGGAGTTCAGGAAGGGCTACTGTCAGGGCTAGGCTCTTAGCATCTCTCTTCTCTGTGCTCAGGCTACCCAGCTGTCGGATAACAGCCAGCCCCTTCTCGCTAGTTAAACTGCCTTGTTCATTCCTTTCCTCCCTTTGCCTGGTCAACATATCTGGAGTTTCTCAACTGTGTTCCTGTGAAAGACTTTGCCTGGCTGACGTCCTGTCTGGTTCCTGATCCTGTTCTTTTGACTCCGACTACACTGATCTCTGGTTTCCTGATTACTGGCATGTTTGACTACCCGCTTTGGCTTGAGATCGATTGCTTATGTTTTGACTACATGTACTGATCTGTACCATTTTTACCATTACATTAAAAGGTGTAATTTCTACTGCATTTCTGTCTCAGTCTGATTCATGGTTCCTGACATACAGAGACCGGGAAGCTGTGTGTTTGCCAAGTGGGGGAATGCGCCAATATTCAGTACAACGGTGCCTGTATTATTTTATCCCAACTTCTCAGCTGAAGTCCAGCACCGCAGTGCTAAATTTACAGATGTTAAAGTGCTTCTAAACTGGACATCTTCTTCAGCTCCAACTCAGTGGGGGATCTGCTGACAGATCCCCTGCTGAAGAGAGCAGAGCACGCTCATGTAAAAGGACCCGTACAGGGAACATTTTATTGCTTTATTTTTCTAACCTGGCCTACAATATTGTTATTTCTGTAAATATCCTTATGTGAGATGACTGTATTATTACTGATGATTAGGTGTTTGGAGCTGAACACCAATGCAACCATGGGGTTAAATTTGGCTTTCATTGATATGTAGCACGGCCCCCTCTGGGATTGCTTGGATCCACCTGCTCATCTGCATCGCCATCGCCCTGTGAACATTCCAACCCACCTAAAACTCTGGATTCAGACATCCTTGCAACACCTTTGAGTAATAAGACAGCACTCAATATGTTTATATTCTGTTAACGTTTACTGGAATGCTTCAGATAAGATATAGTTGTACAAGAGGGGTAATGGTTCAACTGAGCTTTGAATAACTGCACCAGCTCAGTAGAATGATTCCCCCCAGTAAAACAGTTAAGACAGTTGGCAACAACAGGATACTATCTATACATATGTACAATGGAATGTCACGTGAACTTAACCTGAAAGGATAAGCAAAGTTAAGCATAGATCCTGACAATACTTCTAGAAAGAGAAACCCAGGCCGGCCTGTTCAATCTTTTTCCTAATGAGAGATGAAGCTAAACTAGAATGGTATAAGGGCCCTTTAAACAGCAATGACAGAATGTCCCCATCATATGCCAATCTGTACCTGGGGGAGTAGGAACAAATGATCAATACCTCAAACGACCTGGCTCCAAATTTTGGAGCATGTCGTTGTGTGGTTTCGTTATATAGATGATATTTAAATTATTTTGAGTGGCCCCAATGCTGAGCTACAGACTTTTGTGCAATGATTGAACACCAATAATTTCAACTTGACTTTCACCATGACATCCAATTCTAATCCAATTGAATTTCTGGATATTTATATCCATAAAGATACCAATGGCACTCTAACAAGCAGCCTATACAGAAAACCGACGTCTGGAAACACCATTCTACGGGCAACGAGTTTCCACCCAAACAATCTAATTAAGTCAATACCCTACGGGCAATATTTGCGGGTGAGACAGCAGAGGCAGATCAAGGTCTAGACTCCTTACACGAGGCTACTCAAAAAGTGTCTCAAAAAAGCGTACAGGAAAGCCACTTTAAAAACTAGGCAAGAATTACTCTATGGACAAAAAAGTCAAAAGAATGATGGTAGTTCCATGCAAATTATTACCCGCTTTTCGAATCAACAAGAGAAATTCCAAAAATATTGTAAATAGATACTGGCATGTGCTGGCCTTGGACCCCATTATAGGATCTTTTTTGCCCGAACGTCCAGCATTTACCTTCCGCAGGGCTATGTCCCTGCATGACAAACTAATTTCCATTGAGTATAAAGGGGGCCCAAAGACCCCTGTAAGAGGTTTGGGAAGTTCAAATGTGAAGGATGCAGTTATTGCAGGTTTTCTAATTGTAAGACCTTTTGGGTAGTGTATCTACTACAGTGTGAGTGCCAATGTTTCTATGTCGGCAAAACGAAAAATGAATTATGGTGTAGAATCTATCACCATATTCAGAGTGTGAAAATATGCAACCCAGACTTGCCCCTGGGACGCCATACAATACATTTCCAAAACAGTATCCTCCCAAAAGTCTAAATTCTGGTACTAGATAGGATACACCCAGGAATTAGAGAGGGAGACTGGAATAAGATCCTTCTGCAGCGCGAGCAGCATTGGATCTTTAAATTGGATGCAACGTCTTTTCCAGGGCTCAATTATGATTTCTTTCAAACCTTTCCTTGGGGGTTTTGTTTCAGGGGTCCTGAATTTCACAAAATGTCATCATATACATTGACAAGATTAAAGTTCTCTTTTTCTATCTACTTTTTGCCTGGAGTTATAATGTCATCTTCTTGCACTAGGCTGCTATTTAGCTATTCCTGAAGCTTCAGAACACTTTTCTAAACTAATTATGAAGAACATTTTAAAGATCCATATAACAAAGACAACATGCACATGGCATGCTGTGTTGCCATAGTTCTACACAATAGGAATTTCTCCTTTTGGCCTCTACGCGTGAGTGAGGCCCCGTACACACGACAGAGTTTCTCGGCAGAATTCACCGAGAAACTCAGGCAAAACCCGGATTCTGCCGAGAAACTCTGTCGTCTGTGCAGTTTTGGCTCGATGGAGCCGCCGAGGAGCTCGACGAGAAAATAGAGAACATGTTCTCTATTTTCTCGTTGTTCTATGGGAGAAGGCGGCCCGCCGAGCTCCTCGGCGGCTTCATCCCAGAACTCGACGAGGAACTCGACGTGCTTGGCACGTCGAGTTCCTCGGCTGTGTGTACGGGGCCTTAGTGTCTGGGCTCTCTGTTTCTGACCATGAGCCCCCAGGTGTTGTGCTTTTTTCACAAGGAAGCATGAATCTGCATTGTCGGAGGCTTATATAATGTCTATTATCTAGTAATGTACTTTCTAATTCAACCACTAGGGGTCACCAAGGTGCATTGTGTTTGACGCACTGACGATGGCACGTTGCGTGACGTCACTGCATGCCTATGTTGTTCGCAATGGCGCCTTCTTGTGACGTTACACACCAGTGTCAACGTTGTTGACACTGCTAAGATGCACAGGGACTGACTGGTCTGCCAGTATTGGACGGTTCGGCCGGTCCAGGTGTGTCTAAATGGTCTCATCCCACTGAGGAGTATTTATGACTTGTTGGCTCCATGTCTCAGTCTCTGTCTGATGACTGCTGACATGAGCCACACCAAACCTTAACAGGAGCAAGGTGAGCATTATACTTCTAATAGTTATCAGGTGCTGTGATCTCTATGCTGATATTACGGTGTGGGTACTGGAGACAGGCACCTGTTTGATACATGTGGTATGGAACATAATGATCAGTACTAACTTTATATTAATTTGGTCAATTTATAGACTAATACTGACCAGCCAATAGGGGGACACACCTGTTCCCTTAGATTGTTCTGTCTTGGACAAACACCAGATAGAACAGGATATGCAGATGTTATTGGCAGTATAAGGCTATGAACCTATTAATTATTTGATGGCTCCACGCTCCTGCAAATGTATGTTTTCTGACATAAATGCCATACATATCCCTAGTCAATATATAAAAATACTTATACATTCTTTAACTAGGTAAAAGTTATTTGATGATTTACATCTATGTAAATTTATTTAGATAGCCTTCAAGATTAATCTGTTGATGCAAGATTCATAACATACATCATTGGGTCCGAACCTTGAAACGCGTTGGATGGTCTGTTGCCTGACAGCTTCTGGGCTTCTGTTTTCAGCTGGTTTTTATTCATTCGCACTTTTCACTTGTTTGGTTTTATTTTAATCACTTCTGTGCTTGATGTTTCATCATGTATTAGCTTTTTGTACAGGTTAATAAAAACTGTAATTTCTTTCTTTATATTACTGTGGTCCATTTAAAATCCCCTTTTTTTGAGGAAATGTGTTTTTGTTACAGATCTGATGGTCTTCACCGTCAGTCGGAGCTCATTAACTGTATCCAATAAGGTATAGTAACAGAGTGATAGTATTTCTTGTGCTTACTGCAGCTAAAGATGCCCATGTACAGTGTTCAAATATAAGTGCAGTGAAGTGTTCCCAAAGTAAAGCTATCTGTACACAGTGTCCCAGTAAAAAAAACAAGGAAAGACTTGCAAAAGTGGTCAATTGCCCTCTCACCAATAACAAGGCCGATAAAGCGTCCTCCAGACAGTGACTCTCGAATAGACGTCCTGGGTGCGGACCCACTTGTGATGATCAGCCAAATCCGGAACACGAAGCGTGGGTTGCTGTATGGTCACCTTGGTGCTGGTCAGATGTGCGATGAACAGCAGACAGTGCTGAGACTCCTTCTCGGTCGGGCAGGAATGTTGTAAACCACAATCTCACTCTTCCAGCACGGAGAGGTCTATCACACACAAGCCCCGGGAATAAGAGGGTTGGGCGGGTCTCTGGTTCCTTTTATAGACCTAGGGGGGCTAAATGTGGCTGCTGCTGCACACAGAAGGTATTTTTCATAATCACTTCAGCCCCGGAAAGGTTTTACCCCCTTCCTGACCAGAGCACTTTTTACAATTTGGCGCTGCGCTGCTTTAACTGGTAATTGCGCGGTCATGCAATGCTGTACCCAAACAATCCTTTTTTTACCACTATTAGAGCTTTTGTTGGTATTTGATCCCCTCTGCGATTAAATTTGTTTGCGATATAAATGAAAAAGACAGAAAATGTTGAAAAAAAAAATCTACTTTTTGTTATAAAATAATGCAATAAACTCAATTTTAGTCATACATTTAGGCCAAAAAGCATTTAGCCACATGTTTCGGGTAAAAAAAATATTTATTAAGTGTATATTTAATGGTTTGCGCAAAAGTTATAGTGTTTACAAATAAGGGATCCTTTTCTGGAATTTACGCAGCTTTTAGTTTATAACTGCCTATTTAATTTCTTGAGGTGCGAAAATGGCAGGGCAATACAAAGGCCCCCCCCCAAATGACCCCATTTTGGAAAGTAGACACCCCAAGAAATTTGCTGAGAGGCTTGATGAGCACATTGAGTATTTTTTATTTTTTTGTCATAAGTGATTGAAAAATTACAAAAAATTAATACAGATTTTACGCAAAGTTGTCACTGAAATTATATATTGCTAAAAAAATGCCATGGTCCGGGGATACCACATGTGTGGGACTTTTTGGGGGCCTAGCCGTGTACAGGACCCCGAAATCCAATCACTGCCATCAGGCTTTCTAAGGGCGTAAATTTTTTATTTCACTCTTCACTACCTTACACAGTTTCGGAGACCATGAAATGCCCAGATAGCACAACCCCCCCCCCCCAATTACCCCATTTTGGAAAGTAGACACCCCAAGCTATTTGCTGAGAGGCATGTTGAGTCCATTGAATATTTTATATGTTGCCACAAGTTAAATTGTGGGTATATTGTAATGTTGTTTTTTTTTCATGCAGACTGTGGGCTGAACGAAAAAAGAGATTGATCGGTGGGTGGCATACCATTAGAATATCGCCCTCCATCCACTTACTTCTAATGATGGGCATTTTTTAACTGTGGTGGTGAAATCACCTCCTACAGTCCCGGAGTCGCTGATTTACGTATCGTGAGAGCAAGCGCTGTTGCTGTCAAGATGAATAAATAAGTGCTGCAGCTGAATGGCATACCTGAAAAAAAAATGGTTAACAATAAAACACAGTAAACAGTAAAGTATAAAATAATTTCGTACCTGAAAGGCAACCATGATAAAACATAGTAAAAACATAGTAAAAAAATAAAACATTGCAGTTAAAAAATACAGTAAAACAGAGCAGAACAATAGAGAGAGAACAATATTTTTTTATAATTTTTTTTTTTTACACTTTTATTTGTAACTAACGGTTCCAGGTTTGGGTCTCAAAAAACGCGATGGCATCGTTGGAGACACTGTGAAAGTGTGTCCTAGTCTGTGCACAGTAGTGTACCCTACGCTAATAGTCCACTAGTGTGTGGTAACGTTCAAAACATTCACTGATACAAAGATCAGGTTGGTCAGGACAGGAGGGACAACAATAGCTGGTGTCGCATCTAAATCCACGCTTGCTACAGACACGACATCTTCTTTGGGGTCGGCTTATTTCGTCTGGAAATAGAAGAGCTGTGATGATCTCTTCCTGGAATTTAAGGCAGCTTTGTATAGCCAATAAGTATTCAGCAGAGCCAATTGGAATAAGTATACAGACGCTTTTTTGTACCAGCATCTGGCCTTACGGCAATTAAGTACAGCACCATCAACTGGTCGTCGAGGTCCACCCCTCCCATATTGAGGTTGTATTCATGGACACAGAGGGGTTTCTCCACAACACCAGTCGCCATTTGAATTTGGACTGTTGTGTCTGAGGACAAAATGAAAACATTCTTATTATTCCTCCACTTCACAGTGAGCAAATTGTTGCATCTCAAGCAGGCTCTCTCCCCCAGCCTAAGATGAGAATCTACAAGCCGCTGGGGTAAGTCCTGGCGATTAGATCGCACAGTGCCACATGCGCCAATTCCATCATCAAACAAGTGACTAAAAAGTGGCTTGCTTGTGTAATAATTGTCCACATACAAGTGGTACTCCTTTCCGAATAAGGGTGACACCAAGTCCCACACAATCTTACCAGCGCTCCCTATGTAGTCTGGGCAGTTCTCCAGGCCTACGTAACTATCTCTTCCCTTGTAAATCATAAAACTATATGTATCGCCTGTGGCCCTGTTACAGAGCTTATACATCTTGACCCCATACCTTGCACGTTTGCTGGGAAGATACTGTTTGAATGACAAGCGGCCAGAAAATTGAATCAGGGACTTATCAACGCAGACAACTTGATCGGGAGTAAACAAGGCTGCTGGTTAAAGTGGTTTATGAGGGGCTGAATTTTGTAGAGCCAATCGTATCCAGGTTCATTGTCATTAAAATGCATGAACCACAAGATCTGCTCATATTGTGTCCTGGTCATGGAGGCAGCGAACACAGGCATATGATGAATTGGGTCACTTTTTTTAGTTACGCCCCGAGAAAGGTCTTAAATTAGGAGACTGTAATAGGCCTCCAATCTCTGGCAAGGTTCAACTGGGGATTAGCGGCGATGAATTGACCAACATACAAATTGCTTTGGTTCACAATAGATCTATGTAGATCTTCTGTGAAAAACAGTGAATAAAAATCAAATAACGTAAAATCAACCGTTTCCACCTGAATTCCGGGTTGGCCAATGAATGGGGGAAGTAAGGGTGCTGCCGAAGCCTTGGGCTCCCAATTCGGATTGGCAAATGCAGCAGGAAGGGCACTATGGGCTCGACGAGCCTGTCTTTGTCTTCTTGGTGGCTAAGGGACTCTACTTGTGCTAGTCTACTCACCAGCTTGAACTGCACTTATGAGACTCGCCATGTCACCAAGTGTTACTGCAGTGCTGGATGTATGACCAGGATTTACTAGGTAGCTGGTGCTTGCCAGTTCACCAGAAGGATGAGCGGCACTAGTACTGGCTCTCTGCTCCATACGAGAGCCCTGCTCTTCTTGCACCTCAGCAACAGCAAAAGAATGGGGTTGGGTACACCTCACCTTGGCAGGGACCACTACTCCGTTGTCAGAGCTGTCTGTCAGGGTGTCGCTGCTGTCTATAGGATCATATTCGGAGCCTGAATCTGTCAGACGGATGACTTCATCTTCAACCTCATCTGTCATGCTCAGAAATGTGTAGGCCTCTTCACTAGTGTACCTTAGATTGGACATTTTGGCCTCTAAATTTACTGGTACACTAGTGAGACTCACAGGAAATAAGAGCGCATGACTGTCAGCAACTGATTCAAATGCTACCAAAAAAAAACTGTTATGCCCTGTACACACGATCGGTTTGTCTGATGAAAACGGACCGATGGACCGTTTTCATCGGACAAACCGATCGTGTGTGGGCCCCATCGGTCTGTTTTCCATCGGTGAAAAAAAATAGAACATGTTTTAATATTTTCCTATGGATAAAAAAACGATAGAAAAAAAATTATCGTCTGTGTGGAACTCCATCGGAGAAAAATCCATGCATGCTCAGACTGAATTAGGAGACGGGAGCGCTCCTTGTGGTAAAAATAGCGTTTGTAATGGAGATAGTTGATATGTACCTCTGAGGGTGTAAAAGTTGAACATTTTAAAGGGGCGTACCATCATCCAGATTGTAGATATATAAAATTAGCTCTAGGGTCCCCGAACCCGAGGAGCCAAATAGGGGGAGATAATTGGGCCATTGTTGGACTATTACGGTACTGGTAATTAATGTGGGTGGTGTACAAAAAAAGGATAAAAAATAAAGAAAAACAATTTTATTATATAAAATGTCGATAACGACACAACGGGGATACATGGTTCATAGACACAACACAAAATACATGACCGACAAATCGCCAGTATAGTAGTCCCCAGGAGGGGGAGAAGCATAGTGGGTAGAGGGTCATATCACGACATCTTGACTAGTTTCGTGGCTATATGCCACTTCATCAGAAGAGTCTAAAGTTCAAGATAACAAAAAGTCAGACAATGAACATATACAGCAACAATACAGTGGGTATACATAGGGGAAGGGTAGACTCCGCTGCTCACCTAAAAACCCCCCCGCATCGACTAGCGGAGAGGGCGAACGCCACCTCAGAGATAATGGAGATAGCACATTTGTCACGCTGTAACAGATTGAAAAGCGAATCGGCTCTCACCAAACTTTTACTAACACGCAGTAACACAAACTCAGCAAAAGCAGCCCAAAGGGTGGCGCCGTTGGATTTGAACTTCCCCTTTATAGTGCCGTTGTACGTCACCGCGTTTGGACACGATCGGATTTTTTACTGGTGGTGTGTAGGCAAGACTGATGAAAGTCAGCTTCATCGGATATCCGATGAAAAAATCCATCGGATTAGATTCCATCAGATATCCGATCGTGTGTACAGGGCTTAAGCATTCGCAGGAATCAGGCCTGACTCTGCAAATGCTGCAGTTATGTGTTTAGTGTTTTGTAAATGACAGTGATCGATTGATACTGCACTTGGGTGGGCTGGTCTGGGCGGAGGGGCTAAATGCAGGTGCTAGCAGGCATCTGAGCTGATCCTGCTAAAACTGCGTTTTTTGAACCCTAAACTGCTGGGGACACTAGTATAGATCTGATCAGAACAAAAACATTGATCCATTCAGACACTATACTACTAAGAGAGGTGTATGGTGTCTGCGTGGGTGTTGGCAATACTGGCACTAATCTGACGCTGCCTGGGGTGACGCAGACCCCAACTGACGCTAAAGCCTAACTGATATCACCTGCTGGGTGATCAGGGAGTTTATTTAGGTAATATACGGCGGGTGCTCTGACGCTATAAAAAAATAACTAACTAACCAGCGTCATCCGTAACACTAATGCCGCGTACACACGGTAGGAATTTCTGACAACAAATGTTCGATGTGAGCCATGTGTAGGTTTCATCGGACATTTACTATCGGAAATTCCCCAAAAAAAATTTTGAGAGCTGGTTCTCAAATTGTCCGACAAAAGTTCTTGTCGGAAATGCCGATCGTTTGTATGCAATTGCAACGCACAAAAATCCTACACATGGTGGGAATCATTGAACTTAATTTTTCTTGGCTCAATGTAGTGTTATTCGTGACTGCGTTCTTGACGTCGGAATTTCCGACAACATTTGTGTGACTGTGTGTATGCAACACAAGTTTGAGCCAACATTCCGTTTGAAAAAAAATCCACGGTTTTGTTGTCGGAACTTCTGATCGTGTGTACGCGGCATAATACGGTGATCACTGGTGACAGGGGGTGATCAAGTGGTTAAACCTTTATTAGGTTGGGTTAGGGGGGGTACCCTAAAGCTACCTGGGCCTACCACTAACTGTCCTAATGCTGATTAGTGTCACAAATGACACCAGTACAGTACTCAGTGAAAAATCTGACAACTGCACTGGGTGACACGGTGACAGAGAGGGGTTAACTGGGGGTGGGGACGATTGGGGGGTGACAAGTGTACCTATGTGTACTTGTGTTAGTGTAGTGTTGGTGCAACTTACTATGAGATGTCCTCTCTCTTCTCTCTGGAACTAAAAGTGTTCCACGAGGAGAAATTACATCACTTCCCCTGTCTGTGTTTACACTTTGAGGCCCCGTACACACGACAGAGTTTCTCGGCAGAATTCACAGAGAAACTCGGTCAAAACCCGGATTCTGCCGAGAAACTCTGTCGTCTGTACAGTTTTGGCTCGATGGAGCCGCCGAGGAGCTCGACGAGAAAATAGAGAACATGTTCTCTATTTTCTCGTTGTTCTATGGGAGAAGGCGGCCCGCCGAGCTCCTCGGCGGCTTCATCCCAGAACTCGACGAGGAACTCGACGTGTGTACGGGGCCTGACAGGCAGGGGAAGGTTTTTATTCCCCAGAACCGATCAGCAGGTCCAGACCATAAATCATTGGCCTAGACCTGAAGATTGATTGGTTCTGAAACGAATCCTATGGTCGTGAGCGCGGCGGGGGCCCCGTACAGGTACAGGATTTCGTGCAGCCATGCCATTGTGCCTTCAGTAAATGTACGCAGCACAATGGCAAGTGGTTAATGCATAGAATGCAAATCTGCCTTAAGAACCACTTTAAGGGCTGGTTTACATCAAACCCCATTTCGGTATGCGTTTCCTGCATGCAGGTGTCAATGTTAAGTTAATGAAACCCGAAACACAGGTCACAAACTCAATGGCCCGAATTCACAAAGACTTACGCCGACGTATCTAATGATACGCCACGTAAGTCCACGAATGCGCCGTCGTATCTATGCGCCTAATTCACAGTACAAGATACGCCTGAATTTTGACTTCCTACGACCGACGTAAGTCTCCTATGCCGTCGTATCTTGGGTGCATATTTACGCTGGCCGCTAGGGGCGCTTCCATTGATTTATGCGTCAAATATGTAAATGAGCGAGATACGCCGATTCACAAACGTACTTGCGCCCGTCGCAGTAAGCTACGCTGTTTACGTAAGGCGTACGTCCGGCGTAAAGATAAACCACCAAAAAGCTGGTCTAAGTATGTTAGGGTATGGACGTCGGAACTGCAGTCGGATTTTACGTAAGTCGTGCGTGAATGGGGCTGGGCGTAGGTTACGTTCACGTCGTTGCCATTGAGCCGTCGTATCTTAGGGCGTAAATTCGACGTGATTCTGAGCATGCACGCGCATGCGCCGTTCGTTCGGCGCTTCATTTACATGGGGGTCACGATTCATTTTAATACAACACGCCCACTACCCGCCTACTTTGAATTAGGTGGGCTTACGCCGGCCCATTTACGCTACGCCGCCGTAACTTAGGGAGCAAGTGCTTTGTGAATACTGGCCTTGCCTCTCTGTTACGTCGGCGTAGCGCATATGAGCTGCGCTACGCCTGCTCAAATATATGCTGATCTACCTGAATCCGGCTAAATGTGTTTGCCTGCACTACCCGTGTTTCCCCGAAAATAAGACCGGGTCTTATATTAATTTTAGTCACAAAAAACACACTAGGGCTTATTTTCAGGGTAGGGCTTATTTATTTACGGTATGTACATTGAACAACATTTAAACAAAATGTTTTCAAATACCGGTACAGTCAACTACATTTTCCTTTGAACCATTGGTCCTAATCTCTCATTTACAGCAAGTCTGTCTGGCTGGTTGTTGCTTTAATAAAAATCCTGTTCCTTTAATGCATGATAAACAACACAGTGTTTGTGCTGTGTCATTTATCCCTCTCTATTTTCTGTTAAAATCTGAAAATGTCCTCTGTCTTCCCCTCAGAAACCCCCCCTTCCTTATCAAGTCAGGAGTCTCCGTTTTTTAGATCATGTCTGGTACTGTAATACTGTGTCATATTGTGGTCTGAGGTTCAGTTTTATACTGGTATACCGTTAAAAGTATGGGGTACGGTACCTGTTTTTTTTTCTGCACTGAGATCTGAGGTGATGAGGAGTTCGGCTTTGGTATTGTCAGCCCGCTCCGTGCAGTGAAAAGGGAGGGGGGCGCAGACGTCAGCGGGAGGAGAGGAGGAGAAAGAAGAGCTGAGATTGCCGCTGACGTCAATGCGCTGAAGACGGCATCTGGAGGGAGGAGGGGAGGAAAGAGAATAGCCGCGATCCCCGGCTGATGCGCTCACAAGAGGAAGCAGCAGCAGACATCAGCCGGGGGGCGAGAAGAGGACCTCCGGCGGGGCAGCGGTGGGTGCATACTTTGTTTTACATATACCGCAGCAAACAGAGACCTTTAGCCATCATTTTAAAAAAATAAAACATTTTGGCGATTGACTAGGTCTTATTATCGGGGTAGGGCTTATATTGCAGCCCACCCCGATAATCCAGGTAGGGCTTATTTTCGGGGTAGGGTGTATTTTCGGGGAAACACGGTAGATCTCATGCTACTGAAGTATCATGTAATCCAGTTTTTTTTTTTTTAAAGTTGTTCATGTCCAGTGTGATTCAGCATGGGCTAAAAACGCACTGCACATCCCAGTGTGAACCAGCCCCTAAAGCAGACCTTCACCCTCTGCACACTACATATTCTTCATTCCTCACCCACCTCCTGTTACAAATATAGAAACTAAAATGTTCCCTCTCCCCCCAAAAAAAACACTTTTGGGGGACCTGGGCCAGCTCTTCTGCCTTTTCTTGCCTAGGTAAGAATAATATCCTCCTTCCCTGAAGCTTCTTGGACTTTGGGACAATCTTGGGCACACTGCACATGCTGGGCAAACTTGTGTGCTGCACGTTCCCCCTGATGACATCAGTATAGAAGATGGCAGTGTAAGACCTGGAGTGCAGCAATAAAAAAACATCGGATTTGCTGGCTGCGTAAGTATGATTTTATACCTCCCAACTTTTTGAGATGGGAACGAGGAACACCAATTAGCAAATGTATGCAGGCATAGGACTTCTGCCATGCCCCCTTAACCTCCCTGGCGGTATGATTCTTTCAGAAAAAACATGCTGAAAGCAGTACCATTATTTGCAAGGAAATTTGGCGTTTTATATTGTAGGTCTGTAATTTTTAGAAATAACTCACTTAAATCTGACCAAACAAGATTCTAATAGGCATCCCGGGTATGACATTTTTTTAAAAACAAAATTATAAATTATAATATAATAAATAATTATAAATAATTATAACAAATAATAATATAATTATAATAAAAATTATTCAATAATGTAATCAAATTAAAATCACTGAAATTTGCTCAGTTGCAGAATTGTCGCTGTCATTATTTTTTTTTTTTATGACGAATTTCCCCACAAATCGCTATCGCACAATTCTGCAAGTGATTATAATTTATTATCGCTGTTTTTTAGCTGATCTAAAACTATTTTTGACATAAAGGGACACTTTTGGTTGCTATGGACAATCTACAGTTTGCAGGGAGAAAGAAACGTTTTTATTATATAAAATGACATGCATGACACAGGACAGACCACTAGGGACAAGGGGGGGGTGTTTTTTTTACATACAGTACTGTAATCTATAAGATTACAGTATACTGTATGTAAGGTGTTTATTTACGTTTTTGAATTTGGCGCCGTTCTCCGTCCCCGTGCGTCGTAACGTCGCAGGGAACGGAGATCGGCGTCACATGGAGGCACTATGTGAATCGAGCGAGGTCCCGCTCGCTCACACAGCGCGGTGGCATCGCTGGATCCAGGGACAAGGTAAGTAAAAAGTGCCTGTGGATCTAGCGAGGCAAGCCGAGACTGACTCGGGGTTACCGATCGTAGCAGGAAAATCTAACCCCGAGTCAGTCTCGGGAACACCGCCAGGCAGGTTAAAGGAGAATTGTACAACAAATAAAAAAGATTAGTTAAAGTGGAACTTTAGTCAGAAAATTAGGTCCTGCTAGATCACTTCAGGCTGGCCCCTTTTTTCAGGTATGGCTATATGAAACATAAAAAATTCAGTAATACACCATCTCTTCCATGCTCTGCACATGCTCAGTTGCTCTCTATTTTTAGGCATTTCTAGGCAATGCTGAATTTGTAGAGGCCAATCTGCTGACAGACCTAAAGCGTAATTAAACCCTCCTATCCCTTACAGTCAATGAAGCTGCTTCTGTTTGATCTGCAACTACCATGGTGTTGCACATGTGATCAGTTATAATACCAGACATTTAACTTTTTTTTTAAACTGTAAAATCAATGGGTTTAGTTAACGTTCATGACTTACTGCTGGGTTTCAGAAAAATGAAAAAAAAAAAAAAAAGCTGGAGGCAATTTACAGCACACACTCATTTTGGTAGCATAATTATTAATGTGGAATGTATGTTCCTTGCTAAAGAACAATATTTTTTATCAAGTTGCTATGGGTGAAGTTCTGCTTTAATATGTTCCTAAAACAGAGAGGATAAAAGAATATAAAATACGTGACCTAACAACCACTTTAAAGTGGAATTATACCCTCTTATCCTTTACAGTCAATGAAGCTGCTTCTGTTTGATCTGCAACTGCCATGGTGCTGCACATGTGATCACTTATATTACCAGACATTTAATAGTTTGGTTGAGGACACAAGCAAATGTGGCAGTTGGCAATCCCAGAATTCCAGAAAAGTAACAGTTGTTTTTTTTTAAACACTTCCATACCAGGCCTATTCTGGCACTTCTCTCCTACATGTAAAAATTACTCAGAACCCCCAAACATTATATATATATATATATATATATATATATATATATATATTTAGCAGGCACACTAGGGAATAAAATGGCGGTCGTTGCAACTTTTTATCTTGCACAGTATTTGTCCAACAATTTTTCAAATGTGTTTTTTTGGAAAAAGAAACTGTTTCATGAATAAAAAAATAACAAAACAGTAACCCAATTTTTTTGTATAATGTGAAAGATGATGTTACACTGAGTATATAGATACCCAACATGTCACACTTTAAAATTGTGCACACTCATGGAATGGCGCCAAACTTCAGAAATTAAAAATCTCCATAGGCGACGCTTAATTTTTTTTTTACAGATTACTAGTTTAGCGTTACAGAGGAGGTATAGTGCTAGAATTGTTGCTCACACTCTAACGCATGCGGTGATACCTCACATATGTGGTTTGAACAGCGTTTACATGTGTGGGCAGGACTTATGTATGCGTTCACTTCTGAGCGCAAGCTACCGGGGACAGGGGCATTTAAAAAAAAATATATATTATTTTTTATTTTATTTAATTTTTTTATTTTTACACTTTCTTTCTTTTTTTATCACTTTTATGTAAACATCCCTTGTAATAGTGTGTGACAGGTCCTCTTTATTGAGAGATGCGGGGTCAATCAGACCCACATCTCTCCTCCAGGCTGGAAAGCATAAGATTGAAAAGAAAAAAAAAAAAATCACAATCCCATGCTTACCAGCTGCAATCGCGATTTTGTTTACAATCACGGCCCGGACGTAACGTCATAACATCGTGTCCGGGCCTCCGAGGGTCATAGAGATGACTGGTGATCTGTCCCCTCCTGTCACCTGTAAGAACGATCAAGGTGCAGAACTGCCGCTATGATTGTTTTTATGGTGCACAGAATCGCCGGCTGGAAACAAGGATATCCAAAATATGCCTGTAGCAGGCATCATTCGGATATTCCCACCGAAAGTCAGACGTCATATAACATCCTTGGGCTGGAAGTGGTTTACCGTTTAATCGATGGGTTTAGTTCCGCTTTATGATTGACTGCTGTTCAGGGGCTTTTGGCTTTAAAAAAATGGCAGCCTCCAGCAAGAAGAAACAGGAGTAATTCTGGAGTTGATTTACAGCATTCAAAACAATATCCTGCACTTGGGGGCTTAGTATATGTATATATATATATATATATATATATATATATATATATATATATATATATATATATATATATATATATATATATATATATGGTGCAATCAGCCCTTTGGGTTTGTATAAAATGTCACTTGTCTTGCTGCCCCCTCAGAACAATGGGTATCCTTGGAGCTGAAACATATTACCAAAAAAAAAATGTATTAAATGGTATAACGGCAAAGATCATACTCACATACAGATGTGATAAAAAAGCTTGTCAATGCAACAGCAAAGTGAACCGTGTCTCTAGAGTCTGTAACCTGGATCGGAATTAACGGAGGACCAGAGGGCATCGATTTACAGCACTAATTTTGGTAGCTTAAAGCTGAGTTCTACCCAAAAATGGAACATCTGCAGTCTGGATTTCTCCCCCCCCTCTGTTGTCACATTTGGCACCTTTCAGGGGGAGGGGGGCAGCAGATACCTGGATCCAGGTATTTGCTCCCACTTCTGCGAAAGATAGCTGCAGTATCTGCGGTGATCTACGCCATGTCCCTCTGTCCCCCCGGCTGTCTTCTGGGAGACACATGGGTCCCAGAAGACAGCAGGGACGAGTGAGGAAAAGCAGCGTGACTCGTGCATGTGCAGTAGGGAACCAGGCTGTGAAGCCTCAAGGCTTCACTTCATGATTCCCTTACTTGCAATGCTGGCGCCTGAACCCGGTGAGCCGAGAGGACAGATCGGCTTTGGGTGAGGATATTGCGGGTGCCCTGGACAGGCAAGTGTCCTTCTTTTAAAAGTCAGGTAGGCATTCGCGGGGTGTCTGGTGTCCTCCACACTGTAATGTGCGGGGACACTGTGATATAATGGGGACAGCACTGTAAAGTGGCACTGTAATGATTACAGTGCCCCTTTACAGGTAGGCATCTTTATATTACAGTGCCCCTGCAATTACTCCCCCTTTTCTCTGTAATCACAGTGCCCCCTTTAACTCTCTGCTCACAGTGCACTTCTCCAGCTCCTTCTGCCCCCTTACATCAGAGTCCGCACAGACCTACCCTTACATCAGAGCCTGCTAAGACCCCCCTTTACATCAGAGTCCGCACAGAGCCACCTTACATCAGAGTCCACACAGACCCCCCTTACCTCAGACCCCCCTTAGAGTCTGCAGAAATTCCACTTACTGTAAGGTGGAGCTCTGTGGACTCTAATGTAAAGGGGAACCCTTATTTAGGCTGGGTTCACACTAGTGCGATGCGGGAACCCTGCGAATCCACTGCGGGTTCCCGCATCGCACCCAACTTGCATGGCAGTTCACACTGCCATACGTGAACTGCTGGGGAGTGTCATATTACATTAACGACACCTCCATTTCAGCTCGCATATCGCACTGCGAACTGATAGTTCAGACATGAACCGGATCATATAGGTTTGAACACCCATGCGATCCGATTCTGGTGCGGACCAAAAAAGTGTCCTGTGCGTATTGGTCCCAATGCGGTGTGATTTCAGCCATACTATCTGTATGGCTGAAATCGCAATGCATGGACATTGCATGTGATTTGCACTGCAGTGCGAATCACATGAGATATCGCACAGCGCACTAGTGTGAACCGTGCCTTAAGGGGGGGATCTCATGTAAAGTGGTGTTCTGAGAACCCTGATTCAGGCCAGGTTCACACTAGGGTGCTATGCGATATCGCATGTGATTCGCACTGCAGTGCAAATCACATGCAATGTCTTTGCAATGCAATTTCAGCCATACAGATAATATGGCTGATATTGCTTCGCATTCGGACCAAACACGCATAGGACACTTTTTTTGGTCCGCACCAGTTTGCATGGGTGTTCACACCTATGTGATCCGATTCATGTCCGAACTGTCAGTTCGCAGTGCGATATGCGAGCTGAAATGGGGGCGTCGTTAATGTAGTATGACACTTCGCAATCAAGCAATAATACAAAACAGACAATAAGTTCCTAGAGAAAGTGAATAGCTCTATGCCTCTCACATTTTTGCCCACAATAAGCCAACTTTCAGAATGACCCCATGACTTCCTAGCAGCTACTGAAAGCCTCCCTCCTATTTGTGAGTTCTCCTGTCTTTAATAGTCTGGTTTAGGGGGGAAGTACCCACCCTGCCAAATTAACCCCTTATTAGCCATGTTCCACACTGACTTTCTACAACTGCTATAAGCATCCAATTCTTTTTGTGACAGTGCCCCACAGAGACCATTTATTAATGCCATTAATATACCCCAATCTAACATGTTGGGAGACATGTCTCATTCTCTAACCCACTGAACATTTTTTGTGAGCACTAGAGATAAGCAAACCTATCAGGATTCACTTTGAGCCGGGTGGGAACTCTAAAGGGAGAGAAAATACCAGTTTTTCTGGCCTGTTTCAAGATTTTGTTGAAAAAAACACATGGGTAGCTGGGCACTAAACTGAAGCAGATGTACCAATGGAAAGCGAACAAAAAAATTCATTCAGCAGAGAGCAGTTTTTTTTTTCACGTGTCACAAATGGCAACATTAAAAATACATACATTCTTTAACCACTTCCTGCCGGCCGTACGACTATATACGGCCGCAGTGTGGATGCCAATTGCCGGGAGGCCTTCTATATAAGGCCTCCGGCCACTGGGGGGCGCGCGACCGACGCATCACTGAAATGCCGATGCGCGTGCCTGGCGGCCGCGATGTCTGCCAGGCACCCGCAATCGGCGGTTACACAGACAAGGACGTGGATCTGTGTGTGTAAACACACAGATCCACGTCCTGTCAGGGAGAGAGGAGACCGATCTGTGTCCCTTGTACATAGGGACACAGATTGGTCACCTCCCCCAGTCAGTCCCCTTCCCCCACAGTTAGAAACACTATGCAGGGTACACATTTAACCCCTTCCTCACCTCCTAGTGTTAACCCCATCCCTGCCAGTCACATTTATACAGTAATTAGTGCATATTTATAGCACTGACCACAGTATAAATGTGAATGGTGCCAAAAATGTGTCAAAAGTGTCCGTTGTGTCCGCCGTAATGTCGCAGTCCCAATAAAAATCGCAGATCGCCGCCATTACTAGTAAAAAAAAAATAATACAAAATAATAATAATTCTGTCCCCTATTTTGTAGGCACTATAACTTTTGTGCAAACCGGTCGCTTATTGCGATTTTTTTTTTTTACCAAAAATATGTAGAAGAATACGTAAAAAAAAAATTGGCGCTCTTTTTTTGTTTATAGTGCAAAAAAAAAAAAAAACGCAGAGGTGATCAAATACAACCAAAAGAAAGCTCTACCTGTGGGGAAAAAAGGACATCAATTTTGTTTGGGAGCCACGTTGCACGACTGCGCAATTGTCAGTTAAAGCGATGCAGTGCCGGAAGCTGAAACTTCACCTGGGCAGGAGGGGGGGTATATGTGCCCAGTAAGCAAGTGGTTAAATAACATGCCTTGGGGTGTATTAAATTACAGGGTGGCAGGATAGAGGGTGATCTTACTCACCCCAGGAAAGGAGGCACATGCTGTCTGCTTCATTCACATCTCCCCGAGTGTGTGGGTGTGGCATACACAGAAGTAGAGGAGCGGGAAGAAGAGGAGCAGTCCATCTGAGTGGAGAGCAGAGAGCGAAACTGTTCCTGATGGCTCTGAGACTGAGCTGTGTGTGAGAGAGACACACAGCTCAGCCCATGAAGACACAGGCATCGCCGCTGCTTAGCAGTAGGTGAGCGGCAGCCGCAGGTCTGTGTTAACCCTGTCCAGGCCGCGGTCGCTGCTTACCTCCCGCTGTGCGGCCTGGACATCAACAGGCCACGGAGCCGGCAGCCCTGGCCCAGGCCGTAGCGGCCCACCGGGCATATGCCGGTCTGCCCTATGGCCAGTCCGGGCCTGGGGACAATGTTCCAAATCAGGGACAGTCCCTTGAAATCAGGCACAATCCCTTGAAATCAGGCACAATCCCTTGAAATCAGGGACAATCCCTTGGCATCAGGGACAGTCCCTCGAAATCAGACAGTCCCTCGGAATCATGGACAGTCCCTCGAAATCAGGGACAATCAATTGAAATCGGTGAGTCCCTCAAAATCAGGCACAATCCCTTGAAATCAGGCACAATCCCTTGAAATCAGGGACAATCCCTTGGCATCAGGGACAGTCCCTCGAAATCAGACAGTCCCTCGGAATCATGGACAGTCCCTCGAAATCAGGGACAATCAATTGAAATCGGCGAGTCCCTCAAAATCAGGCACAATCCCTCGAAATCAGGGACAATCCCTTGAAATCGGTGAGTCCCTCAAAATCAGGCACAATCTCTCGAAATCATGGACAGTCCCTCGGAATCATGGACAGTTGGGCACAATGGGATTTTTTTTTAGGACAACCAGTGGCACAGCTAATAGAACAAGAACAAAAATGTAAAGGGGGGATACATTTCCAATTTAACCACTGCCCGACGGCCGTACGACTTTATACGGCCGCGGGGTGGTTCTGAATCTCTAACAGGCCGTAAAAAGACGGCCTGCGCGCGCATCCAGCGGCAGGGGGCGCGCGCGCGTCCGATGGCGGCGCGCGCATGCTCGCTGCATCGCTGAGATGCCGATGCGAGTACCTGGCGGCCGTGATGTCCGCCAGGTACCTGCGATCGGCGGCTACAGGGACAAGACGTGGAGCTCTGTGTGTGAACACAGAGATCCATGTCCTGTCAGGGGAGAGAGGAGACCGATCTGTGTCCCTTGTACATAGGGACATATATCGGTCACCTCCCCCAGTCACCCCCCCTCCACCTACAGTTAGAACACAATTTAGGGTACACATTTAACCCCTTCCTCACCCCCTAGTGTTAACCCCTTCAATGCCAGTCACATTTATACAGTAATTAGTGCATATTTATAGCACTGATCGCTGTATAAATATGATTGGCGCCAAAAATGTGTCAAAAGTGTCCGATGTGTCCGCCATAACGTCGCAGTCACGAAAAAAATGCTGATCGCCGCCATTAGTAGTAAAAAAAAAATAATAAAAAATAATAATAATTCTGTCCCCTATTTTGTAAGCGCAATAACTTTTGCGCAAACCAGACGCTTCTTGCGATTTTTTTTCCCCCAAAAAATATGTAGAAGAATACGTATCGCCTAGACTGAGAAAAAAAAAGTTTTTTTAAAAAAAATGGTCTATTTATTATAGCAACAAGTAAAAAATATTGTTTTTTTTTTCAAAATTGTCGCTCTATTTTTGTTTATAGCGCAAAAAATAAAAACCGCAGAGGCGATCAAATACCACCAAAAGAAAGCTCTATTTGCGGGGAAAAAAGGACGTCAATTTTGTTTGGAAGCCACGTCGCACGACCGCGCAATTGTCTGTTAAAGCGACGCAGTGCCACAAGCTGAAATTTCACCTGGTCAGGAAGGGGTATATGTGCCCAGTAAGGAAGTGGTTAAACCCATCCAAATGTAAACAAAGAGTGTTGGTTGTAATTCCACTTTATTCACATATATATTCCAATGACACATTCCCCCCTATTGGGTTTGCTAATCATGTTTGTTATTGTTTTGTACTCCTCCACCACTTCCTGGGCCGGTTTCCAGCACCGCCACTAACACAGGCGCTCTCTCTCCTGCGCAAGTCAGTCAAACATTATAGGCCGCGTCCCTGTAAAAATATGACCTCGGGCTGTCTAACACCGCCCCACGCCCTTCCTATTGGCTGCACTTCCTTTCCACGCTGGGCGGGCCCAGAACACGGAGCACATGCGCACTCCCGCTGGCGGTGGTAATACCCTCCCTCCTGTTTCCGCCATCTTGTTTCGGTTCCCGCCGGCCCCTCCCCCCTCGTCTCCCGTGGCGCTGGTGACACGGTAACGGAAGGCTCCCTTTGAGGTGTATACTTTGTCCTGGCTTCTTAGTGCGGCCCTGAACGTTGTTTGTGCTTGCCGTGACTGCCAGGTGAGTGAGCCGTGAGGGGAGCTGCTCGGTGAATGTGGTCTGTGTGTGTGTAGAGCGGCGCCGCCGCCGTGCTTTCTCTTAGCTCAGTGAGCGCGGTTCTGAGGACTGCAGTGTGTACCGGTCACAGGCCGCTTTCTCCCCGCCTCGGGTCCGCTCATTGGTGGAGGCCGCGGCCTGCCCGGTGTGATTGGTCGGTTAGTCCGGAAACGACATTGTCTGGAAAGGAGGGAGAGATGATGGACCGGAGGATGGGGCATGGAGCCTCACACAGCTTATTGTTTGGATGGAGCTGCTATAGCGTCTGAGGATGCATGATCTCTTTATAATACAAGGGAAGGGGGAGAGCCCGAAGCTGCCATTCTCTTGTGAGGTCAGGGCAGATTGGAGACATGTCTTTTCCCACCAGCGCTCATAGAATGGCAGCTTCATGGTGATTGGTTTCATTTCATAGCCCTTATACCCAAGAACAATAACTGATTTCATCGTAGCTTATCTTTCCTTAGATGTGGTGGCTACATTTGTCTTACCTGGCGATCCTGCCAGGAACACACTTCCTATTTTAGGGTGACAACCATCCCGTTTCTAGGAGGAACAGCATTGTTGCCCTAGGAAGGGAGTGTGCTAGGACTATAGAACACCTCCCTCTCTTCTCTTATAAAATAGGGGGAGGTGCTTTGTAAATGACAGAAGGAAGCAATAACTGTCTGCAGAGGTAGGAAGCACAGGAAGTTGTCAGATTTTGACATTTCCGCCTGTGTTTTATAAGCCCTTCCTTTTTTTTTACTTTTATTTTTTTGCCACTTAAAACAAAATACTTTCTGTGGTATATTTAACAGGCAGAAAATTAAAAGGATCTTGTTGCTTACAGTAATCTGTCTAAGCTTACCTAGCAGAGATGCATTGTCTTGTTGGTGCTCCGGAATAGGGGGTGCTGGTGTTCTATCGAACTGCACATCCCTGTCGGATAATGCCTCCGGCGATATGCACAGGACGCAACACTGCTCATGCGCAGATATTGGAGGAATTAACCGACGATCTACAAGGGAGAATGTATTATTATACAGGATCTATAAACGGCCAACAGTTTGCAAGGCGCTTTACAACATGACGGCAGACCGTACATTTACATTACACAATGGTTCACAGGGCCTTGCTCGTTAGAGCTTACAATCTAGAAGGGAATGTAATTGTGCAACACACCAAAATCTGTCGCAGATCGGAAAGTTCTCCCGCATGAGCAGAGAGGCAGGCAGAATCTGACAATCCCCCTTTGTAGATCGTCGCATTAAATGCCTCCGGCGATATGCGCAGTGTTGACGTCACGCCAGCTGATCAACGTGGCAGTGCAAATCATCTGAGGCATTATCCAACAGGGGTGCGCTGTTCGATAGAACACCGGCACAGGGATATCGCTCATGCAGTAATGAGAGAAATTTAGAACAGAAACCACCACTTGCCCGACCCTATCCTGGTTGTTGCATGTATGTGTTCTGCTCTGGAAACCACAACTTACTGATGCGTTTCACCCTACCCATCCAAGTTTAGTCATATGGCTATGCCCCTATGGGTGGGGCGAAATGCTTCAGAGGGCATGGTTTTCATAGCAGCACTGGCTTAGGCTGCCACACACAGAGGTTAGAACCAGGTTTGAGTTGAGCGAGTGGCGCTTTCTCTGCTCTAGTCTTCTCATATTGTTAGTGTTCTTCCACTTTCCCTACGCAAGCTTTTATTTATTTTATTTCACACACACAAAAAATCTTTATACCTGAAGAGTAGTTTAACCACTTCAGGACCAGGCCTAAGAAAATTACTTGGAACATTATATATATATATATATATATATATATATATATATATATATATATATATATATATATATATATATATATATATATATATATATATATATATATATTTTAGCAGAGACCCTAGAGAATAAAATGGCCGTCATTTTGCAATATTTTATGCCACACTGTATTTGCGAAGCAGTCTTTTAAGCGCAGCTTGTTTGGGGGGGGGGGGGAAATACACTTCAATTAATTAAAAAGAAACTAAACAGTAGGTTTTTTTTTTTTTTTATATCTAATGTGAAAGATGTTACGCTGAGTAAATGGATAACTAACATGTCACGCTTTAAAATTATGCACACTCGTGGAATGGTGACAAACTATGGTACTTAAATTTAGCTTTAAACAGGTAACCATTGAAAGTTACAGAGGAGGTCTTGCTCTAGAATTATTGCTCTCGAACGATCGCAAAGATACCTCACCTGTGATATTTTTTTTTTGTATACTGTTTAGATCTGTGGGCACGACTTGCGTATGCTTTTTCTTTGACGCGTGAGCATGAAAGAATGGGGCGCTTTGAAAAAATATATATATATTTTATTTTACACGATCTCTTTAATAAAATAAAAAATCTGACCACTTTTATTGCTGTCACAAGAAATGCAAACATTCTTTGTGACAGGTACTCTTTATCCAGGGATCTGGGGTCTAAATCTCTGCATTTCAAAGTATTCAAAATGCCAAGCATTTTTGAATACTTAGGATTTTTTTTTTGAACTGTCACCGTTGGCTGCTGAGTAAAGCGAAAGTGACATCGCTTCCCGGTCACTACGATTCTGGTTTTGTTCGGGTCCCCGGCCAGCTGGCGGACGTGACGGCTGGTCGCTCAGGTCTCACCCTGGAACAACCACTTCAGCAAAATGACGTACAGGTACGTGATTTTGAGGGAAGTGGTTAACCACTTGCCGACCGCCCATAGTATATTTACGTCATTACTTTGACATTAAATATCGTTATGGCAGCAGGTAGCTGCCATAACCCTGGTATCATTTTGTACAATGGGCGATTCTCTGCAAGATAAAAGTGGTCCCAGTGGCAGGTTCACCATGTGATCACTTTTACATGCGGTGGGAGAGGTGGCCCCTCAAAGAGCACCTTCCATGCTTATTTCTTTTACAAGAGATAAAATAAAGGGACAGTATAAAATGGTAAGGATTTTTTTTAATGTGTCCCGTCCCTCTGTGCTCGCCCGCAGAAGTGAACGCATACATTTTTTTTGTTCAAGTTTTTATTTAAGACAAAGTAAAGGACATGTGACAATTACATAAAACAGAAGTAGACAAGCGGCACAGTAAGTCAGGCTGTTTAGAAACATAACCTCCCATACGTCATATACAAACACCCAACCATAAAAAAAAAAAGTTGAGGCCGGAAAGACACCCGAGGAAACCCTGGTAACGAGGGAAGTACAGCGATGGGGAGCCAACCAGGACCGCCTCTGTGTAACTGCACCAAGACTGTCCTTTATAAAAAGAAGAAAAGAACCAATAGAAAACTAAGAAAAGAGGGTAGTAGAAGAAACCGGAAAAAGGGGCAAAGCAGGGAAGCGAACGCATACATAAGTCACGCCCGCATATGTAAACGTTTTTCAAACCACACGTGAGGTATCACTGTGATCGTTGGAGTGAAAGCAATAAATCTAGCACTATATCCCCTCTGTATCTCTAAACGGGTAACCTGTAAAACTTTTTTTTAAAGCAACGCCTATGGAGATGATTCAGTACCGTAGTTTATCGCCATTCCACAATTTTAAAGCATGACATGTTCGCTATCGATTTACTCGGCCTAACATCATCTTTCACATTCTCTACAAAAAAATGTGGCTAACTGTTCGTGTTTTTTTTTTTTTTTTTAACATTTACTTGCCTGCTCTGTACAACGGTATTGCATAGCGTGGCCCGAACCTAATTTTCTGGAGTTCTTCGCTGGTGCTGTTCACTTTCCCTCCTGTCCTGCCTCTGGCTGTGCTCCTAAGCTGGACTGTGTGGGTCCATAGACATATACAGCATGGCTCGGTCATGCCTCCTGCTCCCTCTCCACAGGATTTCACTGTCTCCTGTGAGACTAGGAGGAGGGCGATAAGAATTGCTCAGCGCTGGATCGAGTGGACTCGGGTAAGTGTTTAGGAATGTGAGGGGGGGCACAACTAATGGTAAAATGGTTTATACCTTTTTATTCAGGGGGGTCGCTCTCTCCCAAGATCCAATGATGTACTTGCGTACATCATATAAAGGATTGTGGTATAATACACAGGTACATCGCCAAAAATTTGAATATCATCAAAAAGTTACTCTATTTCCGTAATTCAAAAAGTGAAACTTGTATATTTTATAGATTCATTGTACAAAGGGTGATATATTTCAAACATTTCTTTTTAGTTAGGTTTTCACTAGCTGTAAGCCATAACCAAATTCATTATCTTAGAAAAATCTGAGATTGTGAGGTGAAAAAGATCAATATTGTACAACATTGTTTGCTGGGCCTTTAAATGGTCTCTGGTTCAGTAGGTTAGACAATCATGGGGATGACTGCTGACTTGACAGTTGTCCAGAAGACTGTAATTGACACCTACCACAAGGAGGGTAAGTCACAAAATGTCATTGATAAAGCTGGCTGCTCAGAGTGCTGTATCCAAGCATATTAATGGAAAGTTGAGTGGAAGGATAAGTGTTATAGAAAAAGGTGCACAAGCAACAGGGATGGCCACAGCCTTGAGAGGAATGTGAAGCAAAGGCCATTGAAGATTTTGGGGGAAATTTATAAGGAGTGGACTACCACTGGTGTCAGTGCTTCAAAAGTCGCCACACAGACGTATCCAGGATATGGGCTACATTTCTTGTGTGAAGACCCTCCTGAACCAGAGACGACAGAAGAGTTACCTGGGCAAGAAGGACTGGACTGTTGCTCAGTGGTCCAAAGTCCTCTTTTCAGATGAAAATTAATTTTTCTTTTAATTTGGAAATCAGGGTTCCAGTGTCTGGAGGCAGAGTGGAGAGGCACAAAATCCATGTTGCATTAAGGGCCAGTGTGAAGTTTCCAGTCAGATGATTTTGGGAGCCATGTCATCTGCTGGTGTTGGACTTGTATTTTATCAAGTCCAAAGTCAGTGAAGCACTTTATGCTTCCCTCTGCTGACCAGCTTTATGGAGATGTGGGTTTCATATTCCAGCAGGACTTGGCACCTGCTTGTACTACCAAAATACCAATACCTGGTTTAATGATCATGGTATCACTGTGCTTGATTGGCCAGCAAGCTGGCCTGAAATAAACCCCATAGAGAATCTGTGGGGTATTGTCAAGAGGAAGATGAGACGCCAGACCCAACAATACAGCTGAACTGAATGCTGCTATCAAAGCAACCTGGGCTTCCATAACACCTCAGCGATGCCACAGGTTAATCGCGTCCATGCCCCCTTGCATTGATGTAGTAATTAATGCAAAATGCACCCCCCGACCAAGTATTGAGTGCATACTATACTGTACATGAACATGCTTTTCAATAAGCCAGCATTTCTGTATTAAAAATCCTTTGTCACCTTTTTTTTCTTTTTTTTTTTTTGGTCTCGTGTACAATTGTTAAAATTTTCTGAGATACTGAATTTTGGGTTTTCACTAGCTGCAAGCCATAATCAATCTTAAAATAAATGTTTGAAATGTATCACCCTGTGTCATGAATCTTTACAAAATTTCACTTTTTGAATTGAATTACTGAAATACATTTTTTGATCAGATTTTTGTTTGAGATGTACCTGTATATGCGCACACTGTTTAACAGTGAGAGACCATTTAAAGGCTCAGGAACACTTTACAGGTGTTTTTGAGTTAATCTGCCAATTAGAATGACACCATAAGTCCACAATATTGAACTTTTTTACAATATTCAAATTTTCTGAGATACAGAATTTTTGAGTTTTCACTAGCTGTAAGTCATATTCAAAATTTAAAGAAATGCTTGAACTGTGTGTGTGTGTGTGTGTGTGTGTGTGTGTGTAATGAATCTATATGTTATGAGTTTTACTTTTTCAATTACTGAAATAACTTTTTGATTTTCAAGTTTTTTTGAGATGCAGCTGTATGTTACATTACAGACAGATGTATAGATTGGTTTTACACAGTATTGTATACAGACATCTGAAGGTTTTCTATAAATGTCTTCAAAGACGATCGTTGAAATACTCATGAACTCATCAGAAATTTTATTTACCACAACAAGCCGATATCAAGTATCTTCCTTTTTTAAAGCTCACGTTTAGCACAAGAGAGGGAGGCTGTCCATTGGGCAGTGTTACTCCAGCTGGGGTCCACAAAGAAAAGCTAGAATTTTTTTCTACACACGTATGCACTCCTTTACTATACAGCCCATTCTTGCAATTTTACGCAGGAATCTGATGTTCACATGTCATTATCTTGTGCAAGTACCCTTAGGCCCTTTTCCACACTGCAGCACCGCTAAATCGTTGGTCGTTCTTTGCAGTGCTGTTCGGGCGATTAAAGACGAGTTTTGTGGTGCTTTTAAATCGCTTTTAAGTTGCATTGGAAGCACTGCCTATTCATTTCAATGGGCAGGAGTGTTTTAGGAGTGCCATTTATAGCGCTCTCAACCTCAAGATGCTGCTTGCAATGTCCCACAATCGCACATTGTAATGAATGGGAAGCAGTTTTCGGATGCTATTTCTAGCCCTGAAATCTGCCTCGGTGTGAAAGCAGCCTATAGGAAACCACAAACTGAGAACCTGTTGAGTCTTTTCTCAAAATACAAGGTTTGATGTTTGTATTCTTTGGTGCAGTTGTGAATCTTGACATATTTTATATGGGTAAAATCCAGTTTGCAACATTTCTCTCAAGACAGTAGTGAAATTGACAGTTAATTTGGAATTAATTTGAAGAAAAGTTAAATAAAAAAATATCTCAAGTCGAAAGAAGAGAAAATCTATTTTTTGTAATGTTAGTGTATTAAAGTTTAAACAAATATAGTTTGTTTTTAATTTCGTCTGCACAATGCTGCGGTTTGTGACTCAGTTGTGTGCTTTTGGCTTTCTTCCCCTCTATATTTATCTGTCGTCAGGGCACTAGTGGTCTGCTACTGGCCTAACGCTAGATTAATGAGTACAGGGGGCACAGGAAACGGCAGCATTGTCAGTCTGGGGTGAGGCTAGTGTTTAAATGTACTAGCAGATTTGAATACTCTAACAAAATGACGCCAAACTCCAGCTCACTTTTTTTTTTTTTTTTTTTTTTGGGATAAAGGTTTTACATGAATGATTGTTGTATGCACCTCTGCCAGTGTTAAATGGATTGTCTCCTCCCTGTAAACATACATCTTTAAGAGATCTTGTTCTTTTGAGAAACATACTTACTGGATAAAAATAGCAGAAATAAAGCCTAAAAAATAAACCTTAATGCAGCCGTCGCATCTAAGAATTGGTAAGGTGCAATATAGTTTTTTCTTTTTGGTTTAATACAGCTTTAACCATTCTACAGGACTAGTGAGTTGAGGGTTCTTTTACTTCCATTTTCTCCAAGTGGTGTCGGGGTTTAATAAATAACATGTAAAAATAAAGAATGGAGCAGCCCCTTGTATTAGCAGTTCCCTCAATAAAACTTCATCTATGAATAGAGGAGGCAAACCTTTCATTCGGCTACCTAGACTCCATTCATAAAATGCTTTAGGAACCAATAGTATCCAAATGCACAGGGCCATTTACACTGCTGCCTAGTGAATTCGGGGCCAGGGGGAGTTGTAAACCTCAAGGCTGCGCTGGAGCAGAATAACCTTGGTTTTCAGCCATGAATGACTAAAGGCCAAGGTCATTCTACACTTCTGCCTAGCGAATTACTTAATTGAGTTGAAGACCCCTAGAAATGTGAGGCAACTAGGACTTGGTACAGTATAGACTTACACTGCTGAAAACAGTTTTATATAAATAAAAGTCTACATTTATTGAACACTAATTATTTAAGACATATAACCTACAGAAAGATAAGGGAAACATCAAATATCTGAAAAGAAAAGGAATAAATGTTTTGATCCGCAACAGAAAGTACAGTATTAATCTTAATCCAGTTGTAGACTCTACACGTTTTGCGGTAAACCGCTTCTTCAGGAGTATAATTCGGAGAAATATTTTTCTAAAAAAAAAAAAATACATGTAAGAAAAAACGTCATATAACAGAAATGAAAAATAGGATGAAGTTATCAAAATGTTCCACATGCGATTTAGCTTTATCAGATTTTTCCATCAAATGTGGAGCATGTCGCCAAAAGACCGCCATAATTTTGATTACATGCTCCACATTTGATAACTGTATTCTATTTTTCATTTCTGTTGTATAAGGTGTTTTTTTTCTTTTCTTGCATGTATGTGTTATTTTTCAAAACGTGTAGCGTCTACAACTGGTTTAAGAAGAATACCGCACCTTCTGTTGCGGATCAACACATTGTATTCCTTTCCATTTTTTTTTTCTTTTTTCAGAAAAATTTGATGATTCAAGGGTGTTTTCCTTATCTTTCTTTCTGTATGTTATGTCTGCCAATGTCTTTTTTTTAAATTCTGTTAAATAAATTTATACTTTTTATATAAAGCTGTTTTCAGCAGTGTAAGTCTATACCGTACCATGAAAAGTCCTAGTTGCTTCAAATTTCTAGTGCTCTTCAATATATTTATAGGACGCAGGTACCCCATATATTTATATTTCGGTAGTGCAAAAATACTTGAGTTATTTATGCCTGGGGGAAAAGGCCAAAAGCTGTCTGCACCCATCTTTGCTCGTATGAATATTTTTTTTATGAATTTTAGGTGCACTGCAGACTACTTTTCACATAGGGTTATGCTGCCAGCCCGAACCTGCGTAAGTTCATCCTACTGTGTGCATAAGGGTTTAAGGCTCCATTCGCACCTAGGCGTTTTTACGCCCGACGCTATTGCAGCCTGAAATATGCTGGAGGGGTGATTTAACATTGTCAGCTGTGGAGATGGTTCACATCTCCACGCCGAAACGCCGTACGCCTGAAGCTCAAAACAAGTCCCGGACCCTTTTTTTCAGGCGTCTTCGGCGTTCGGCATAGCCGACAATGTTTAATCACCCCTCCGGCGTATTTTAGGCTAAAAAACGACGCGTTTTGTCGCGGCAAATCGTGGGACAATACGCCGCGTTCAGGTGTGAATGCAGCCTAATACTTTAGTAAAGGCTAATTTTAACTAATTGTAAACACATTCCCTCCCACCTATCCTGGCTACCTTGTATTGAAAAATAAACTAAAAATGTTTGTGTACTTGTGTTAAGTCTAGGGTTGTCCCAATACCACTTTTTTAGGACAGAGTACCAATACTTTTTTTTCAAGTACTCGCCGATACCGATACTTATTTTTTAACTGTCCCCCCACAGATGCAGCCATGTCTCCCCATACCTAGATGCCGCCTAGTTAATTAGCGTGCGGGGAACATTACAGCTTTCATTTGAATAGCTGTCTGTTCCGCACTGCGTATAGACACTCCCCCTTGCTCGGGATTGGACGGGTGATCTGCACTTTGATAGATCACGCGTCCAATACCGAGCAAGGGGGAGTGTCTATACGCAGCGCAGCAGGGAACAGACAGCTATTCAAATGAAAGCTGTAATGTTCCCCGCACGCTGCGGCGTGGGGGGGGGGTTAGTTTTGGATCTGGCATCGGGGGCATTTGCGGGAGTACAAGTACTCCCGCAAATGCTCAGTATCGGTACTGATACTGGTATCGGGACAACCCTAGTTAAGTCTGTTCCAGTCAGGTGATTTAGCAGCTCCAAGTCCCCTATTTAAGGGAGCTGTCCGTATACAATAGCACAGCGGGGAGGATTTCTCCATCCACCATGCCTGTGTCCCAATAAGTGTAGAAAGCTATGGGTCCCACCACCAAACTTATGCGCTCACCTTTTTAAATGGAATATAATCTATAATCTAGGTCTCATGCACGAAATCATCCGCTTAGGGATCACTGATGGTATATGACTCTCCAAATGCACTCTGGAGGTAAGTGGATATGTATAGGGTCCTTTTTAAGGGATCTTATTCCTTTCTGCTTACGCAGAGAGAGAATGTCAATAGTGCAATATAATTAAAGACCAAAAAACTTCTATTTTAAGAAAGAATTGAACTTTACGTAATGTGTGAAAACCAGCATGTAGTACTTTAAGGCCCCTTTCACACGGTTGGACTGTTCAGGTCCGCCTGTCATATTTGTCGGCGGACCTGAACGGCCGCTCCATACATCTCTATGGAGCGTATTTTATGTTAGCGGAGACATGTCCGCTGACATCCGATTTGATAAAATCAGACAGCGATACGTCGCCATCCGTCCATATCAGATAAGATCTGATGAAAACGAACATGCTGTCCGTTTTCATCTGATCTCTCCATAGGAGACAGCGGTGCTGCACAAGCCCCTCCCCACTCAGTAAGCATAGAAGGACTTGTCCGCCGGCTCAGCGGAGATCCACGGAGAGATCTCCCACTGAGCTGGGGGACTCTGCTGAGATGGATCCCCCTAGTGTGAAAGGGGCCTAAGACAGTAATTTCCCCCAATTTGGTTTCACTCTGTACTGGAAGTGATGTCACCCAGGCTGGCTCTTATTGTAACTTTTTAATTTTTGTTTTATTAATTTGTAACTTAAACTGTTCATTTTTGTGACCCGAAAATAATATTTGAATGTTTGCAGAGTTTTATCTAATGTTAGTTCCACTCTTCTAGAAAAGACATATATCTTTTACCCCCTTAACACAGACTTCATTAAATAAACAAACCCCTAAAAACAGATGGACTTCAGGAGCAAGTGGTCACAATAGGGAATATGTTGGCTTCTGGCTGATGCAGGGCAGTCTAAAGTTTAGTACACGGGCCATAACCGTCCGACCGTTTAACTGGCTTCTGTCAAAGTTTCTTGACTGAAAAAGTCTGTGAATCGGCTCTCGATCAACGTGCTCAGCCAATGGCCAGTGTTCTGGAGAGGGGCGCGGCTCCCGAGTCCTGCTGCTGTATCCATTGACGCAGACAGCAGGACTCGGCCCTGGCTCCTGTGTCACTGAATTTGATCAATGGCTGCTGCTATCTATCAATGAGAGGACTTGAGACTGTGGCCTAGAGCTGCTGGACTCGTTTTTGTCGCTGGAATGATTGGGTTCAGGTAAGTAAATCGGGGGGGGGGGGGGGGGGGGTGTGGTTGTGCTCTGAAGGGCTGCTGCACTAGAAGGCTTTTCACCTTAATGCATAGAATGGGGGTGGGGGTGATGGAAGCTACACATAGCTCTCCCCCCCCACCCCCAATGCATTAAGATAAACCTTCTGACTTTAGGACTGTTAAGATGGTCTTTCTCTGGTTATCCTGAGTGGGCACAGTTAAGAAAATAAGATGTCGCTATAGTACTCTTACCATTCCCTGGACCAGCCTCATGCCATTTTATGTCAGAAAAATAAATAGAATATTTTCATAGGGTGTTAGATGGAATGCTCATACGTATCGTGAATATGAAACTGAACTTCATGTTAAACTGGGCTGGCCAGATTTGAATGTTTCTGTAGGAATAGCAACATGATCTGAATGCCTTGGTTAATCCTGAAACTAAAACGGGGTTTGTTTTAAGCTATCTCTTTCATGTGTGGCCAATTTTTTTTTTTAAGCATAATGCACTTGCAACTGCCCTAAAGAATTCATATTTCAGATGCTCTTCATAGTTTGCAATCCCTGTCTTCGTGCCTACTCCTTTGCTAAGATGGGAACAGTCATGACAGGCCTAACATGTGCTGTGTGTTGCATGATGCCCATTTCCTTATTTCTCAGATGTTTTTAAGGAGCTGCCTAAGGCTGGCCATACACGGATCAAACTTCTTTCCTTCAAGAGTTCCTCCTTGTTCAGGTCTGATTCGGAGCTACTGAAAAGCGTTTGCTTGAAGCACTGAAACACTGTTTTCATATGCAGACGTGACTTACGTATGTGTTCACTTCTGTGTGCGAGCTCAGCGGGACGGTGCGCTTTCCTTTTCTTTCTTTTTTTTTTTTTTTATTATTAATTTTACTTTTTATTTTGACACTGTCCCATGTTGTCATTTTTTTTCCTATTACAAGGAATGTAAACATCCCTTATAATAGAAAAAAAAAGCTTGGCTGGATTTCTTAAATGTGACTTCTGGGGTCCAAAAAAAAAAAAAAAATCTCATATTTGCACTAAAATGCAATTGAAAAAAAAATTCCCCCTTTAACTGCTTCAGTCCCGGAAGATTTTACCCCCTTCCTGACCAGAGCACTTTTTACAATTTGGCATTGCGTCGTTTTAACTGACAATTGCGCGGTCGTGCGACGTACCCAAACAAAACTTGCGTCCTTTTCCCCACAAATGGAGCTTTCTTTTGGTGGTATTTGATCACCTCTGTGTTTTTTGTGTTTTTGCACGATAAAAGAACAGCGACAATTTTGAAAACAAAAATCTTTTTTTGCTATAAGTATCCCACATACTACTTTCCTCAAATTCTCAGTTTAGGCCAATATGTATTCTACATATTTTTGTTAAAAAAATCGCAATAAGCGTATATTGATTGGTTTGCACAAAAGTTATGGCGTCTACAAAATAGGGGATAGAATTATGGCTTTTTTATTATTTAGTAGTAATAATGGCGGCGATCAGTGACTTTTTTATTTAATTTTTTTTATACTGGGACTTCCATTGAAATCAATGGGTACATTAAGGCAGACACTTTTGATACATTTTTGGGACCATTGACAGTTTTACAGCGATTAGTGCTGATGCACTGATTACTGTAAAAATTTTACTAGGGGGTGATCAAGGGGTTAATTGTGTGCCCTCTGCATGTTCCAAGTAAAGGGCGATGGGACTAACTAGGGGAAATGACAAATCGCTGTTCATACAAAGTATGACCAAACGATCTGTCATTTCTCCCCTGAGAAAACCGGCATCTGTGTGTCACGAGTGATCGCGGGTGCCCGGCAGTTATCGCTCTCGCATTGGCGGCGCGCGCCTCTAGTGGCCACAGGGCGAAGCAACGTAACATAACGTCGTCTCGTCCAGCCAAGCCATGTTTCTGCAGTATAACTGCGACAGCTGGTCGGCAAGTGGTTAATGGCATTGGGCAGAAGTAACGTTTGATGTTGATTCCGCCCTCCAATGCTATGGAGCCAAACGGGGGCCATCTTTCCCTCACTTGGCATCCAGGGTAGTGAGGGGAGAGGAACCGATCGGCTACCCCATTACTTACGGCTTTGTTAAGCGGCGGAGACGACCGGAGGGAGGCTCCCTCTTCCGCCACCAATAAAAGTGATCTTGCGGCGAATCCACTGCAGAGACCACTTTATTTTATCTGAAAGGACAGTCCGCTGTTTAAAAAAATACTGGAGTTATGGCAGCTAGCTGCTTTCATAATGGCATTTAACGTCTGACGCACCGCATCTCTGACCTAAGTAAAGAGCCTATGACGTAGGCTCTTTACCATGTGACCAGCTGTGTCCAATCGCAGCTGATCACAGTGTAGGAGACCAGCCCAATCGGCTCTCCTCTGACAGGGGTCTGCACTTAGCCCATTCACACAGAGGCAACACGACTTCCAGCATGACTTTGGGAGGCAACTTGGACACAACTTGAGTATGAATCATCAGGCAACTTACAAGGCAACTTCAAGTTGCCTCCAGGACAGGAGGCTTTTTAGTGGCCAATCAAACCACAATCAGCTCTTTGGGAGGGAGGGGTTTGCCTGAGAAATGTATGTTATCTTCCTGTATTGTTGCTTCAGTTAAGACAGTGATTCGACATCTGAGGCGACTTCCATTGAAATCTATGGGTACAAGTTGCCTACAAGTCGGATTGAAGTAGTACAGGAACCTTTTCTGAAGTCAGAGCGACTTGTAGTGTGCATTAAGACGGCTCCCATTCACTTACATTGATTTTCTCATGCAGCGTGACTTGAAGTCGGATCCAAAGTCGTCCCTGTGTGAATGGGCTCTTATAATTGGCGCATTGATTATCAATGCAGACCCATCTAAGATAACCACCAGGGATGCCAATTGGTGCCCATTAGGGATGGAATCTATGCCTGGCAGGGCCTCCTGGTCAGTGCCACCCACCAGTGCTGCATAAAAGTGCCACCTCATTAGTGCATAGGATGCATTGAGGTGAAAAAACATGAGGGTTTACAACCCCTTTAACCACATTGCGATTGATTTTACTTAACCTACAGAGTGCAAAATCTGGTGCATGGCAGCCAATCTGCCTCCTAACAGCTGGTTCAGTTAAGTAAGCGTTGACAAAAAAACTGGAAGCTGATTAGTTTTTATGCAGAGCTGCACCAGATTTTGCACACTCCAATTTTGGTAGAATTCGCCCCCCCCCCCCCAATTGTGTTTGCTATAAAATGTGATTGGATGCTCATCTAAGTCACAACAATAGATAAGTATTGCAGAAAAACATTTAAAGGATAAGTTCTTTTCACAAAAAAGCTACACTTTATGTAGGTAAAAGATGTTAATTTTTTTATTTTTTGCGTGAGCATGTAAAGCACAGGTGTCAAACACAAGGCCCGCCCTCCTGCCCATTTTAAGCGGCCCTCGCACCACTCCTGCAGTTGCAGGAGAGCTCCAGTAATGCATCCAGCTTCTTCCCAGCAGCAGCATAAGGAAAGGGGGTGCACTGTCATGTAAGGGAGAGTGGGGGACTCAACTTCTGTTGGTGGGTTGGCTCTGGATATCTAATCTTACAGAGCCAACCGGCCCTTTTGAGGGCAATCCTAATGCTGATGCGACCCATGATGAAACTAGCACTAGCGATCGGCAAATTATTTGTGCTGCTTCTTTTGTTTGTATTTTACACAGCTAGTGGGATCTTCTCTCCTTGTCTTCCCCCATGAATATGGGTGTAACATATTATGAAGGGTGAACTTATCCTTTAAAACCAATGAGTGCCTTTTTTTTTTTTTTTTTTGCAGCTGTACTTGACTGAAACAGTTTCCTTGTGCAAGGTCAAGTTTTTGATAACTAAAAAATGAAACCCTGTAAAGGAGACGCTCTGTTGTTAGTACAAACTTTGAGTACACAGGCTTTCTTCTCTACTCTACACTTCGGCTCTAACACTTTTGTTCAAATAATGTCAAATTGCTAAAAAAATCGTTTCATGCATGCTTGTGTCTCTTAGTGGCGTTCAGAAAGAGCGTGACAACTTTGGATCCCGGTGATGGCATGATGCTTTTGCTGAATGCAGTTGGTAAATGTTTTTTTGCAGGAAACCATTTTCAGTTCATGAATGTTTGTGGTAGGGTTGCCACTTCTTTCTGAATCAACCGAACGTATGTTAATTAATCTACATTAAATTATTCTCAGAACCTGTGCAGTTCATATTTGTTCGGGTTTAACGATTACAGCTAAAATTTCTGAAGGTTACAATTAGTAGGAAGTGTACAGGCCCTTGCTTTAAATGACTTCAGCACATCTGCGGCCACAGGATATCACTAGTCTGTCTCACTGCTTTTGGTGTGATTTTGTTCCAGTCTCTTCCACACACTTTGGGTTCAGTCTTTCCCCGGTTTGAGCATTAACCTAATGTTTTACCATCTGACCCAAATAAATTAAACTTTCTTTCATCAGTAAATAAACTTTGGACCAGTTCTCTAGCCACACAACATGCTCCTCAGCAAAGGTTAGTCTAGCCTTTTGTTTCTGCTAATGGGGTTTGGTCACTGCAGAGTGGGCTTTCAGTCCAAATTATCTTAAATGGCGGGACATTGTATGACGAGACTAGAGGTCCACCGATATATGATCCGATATTTCGCCTTTTTAAAGAAATCGGCATCGGCCGATTATTATGTATACAAAGTCTGATTGTGAGCGATCCGAGGCAGGGGCGTGCTGGGTGGAAATCGCCCGCCGTCTATTGTAAACGGCTGCCATCACGGGCGCTGCCTTGCTGATTATTATTTTTTTTTACCTAGTGGAGGAAGTCGGCACCAGTGGCCGCCGATTGGCTGTTTCTGGCCGTGCGGCATTCTGGGGTTTGTAGTCTGGGGGCACGCAGCACGTCGGGGGACAAATGGACCTGTCTTTTGCCAGGCGAGGGGATAGAACAGAGCCAGGAGCGCTCCGCTGGTGGGCACTGATGAGGTGGCAGTGAATGACCAAATTGAGCTGTCCTGGTGGGCACTGATAAGGGGGGGTGGGCACTGACGGGCTGAACTGGTGGGCACTGATGGGGCACTGACGGGCTGAACTGGTGGGCACTGAAGGGCTGCACTGGTGGGTACTAATGGGGCACTGACGGGCTGAACTGGTGGGCACTGATGAGGTGGAAAAAAAAACTGCGCTAAAATCAGAAGCAATCTCGTGTGCCCACAAAATGCTTTAAATTTTAATGGAAGCGGCAACTCTTCTGTAAACATCAAACCAGTGATCAAATATAATAAAAAATAGTCGCGCTAAACCTAAATAGCGAAGGTGTATATAAATGCCTAAATATTAAATGTGAACATAAACACATATAATAAAAAATAAGAGAAAACCTCCAAGTGATTGTTGATGCAGTAAATAAAATGATCAAAAAATACAAAGTGAATTAATACTTGTAAAAATCCATAAAAGTTCATGAAGTTCAAAAAAATGGATGATCTGTCTGTGACGTCAAGTGATATTGATCCACCCGTGCACAAGTCCTTAAATCAATACAGTTCACTTCTCTTCAAATGCGGAAAAAACGTGAAGTCCTTCACCATGTGACAAAATGTTCTGCTTGCCAGAACCCTGTGGTCCCCTATTACGGAAGACCCGGAGAAGCTTTCTAATCACAGCTCGGTTGCAATAACACCAAGGGCCCACTGCACCGCTAATTGGCATACTACATGATAAGGGCCAAGTGGCAATGATGTGGCATGTAAAAATCAAATTCCTTGATTTAGTGTAAAACCTTAGCGTTTATTTTAAAAGAATTAAAGCGGAGGTTCACCCAAAAGTGACCCTCCGCTTTTCGGAACCCTCCGGTGTCACATTTGACACCTTTCAGGTGGGAGGGGGTGCAAATACCTGTATAAAACAGGAGATTTTGACCAGCGCTCTATGGAGCCGGATCGCACATCTCCGCTGCGGCCTTAGTGCGAATTTTCACAGGGGTCCTGTGCGTCTTGGTCTCTTTTCATATCCGAATTTAGCCCAAAATTCAGGTTGACTCGATCATACCCTCCAGTCTCCTTTTTTGGAACGGCAGGTGTCAACAGACATGTGTACATTGACACCCGCCATCATCCGATCCAATCCTGTCTGCTAAAAACGGACGGATTAGTCCTCTATCTCTCCATCTCCCCCCCCCCCCTCTTCCGTCTGGCGGATCGGGTGGCAGTTGGGAGCAAATGGGACAGGCAGTCCATTTACATCTGACCGCCCAACCAAGAAGACACAGAACACCCACCCACCTGCTCAGCGGGGATCAGTGGACAGATTCACTGCCGAGCAGGCAGATTCTAACAAAGCCCGCCCCGTGTGTAAGGTATCCTTCAGAGGTCCTGTTTACCACTAATCTCTGTAGTTTGTAAAGCCATAGCAGGAATTGTGCCTAAAATATGATCCAAATCCTAATTGTTACGTACCTGGTATGTTTAGAGTCTGGTTGTAGGAGGCCTCTCTTACGGCTCTGGTTCACGAGCCACTGAAGTGGGAACAGCGGACTCGGAGCACAGCGGGGTAGGAGTGCCGATGCAGAGATGAATAGATGTAGGTGGCTGAGTCTCTCTGGCGGGGAGGTGCAGACGGCACTGAGGCAGAAGAGGGGGTCAGCGACCCTGACAGGTGATACGACTGCAATGGCAACAAGCTGATGAAGAAAGCAGATAAATAGGAAGCAAGAAACAGCAGGGTCAGGCAAGCCGGGTCACAACGGATAATCAGATGGTTCAGATGCAGGTAACTGAAGCGTAGTCGTGGTGCAAGCAGGTGGGTCTGGCAACGGTGGGTCCAATCAGAAGGGTAGTCAAACAAGCCGGAGTCAGGGATTAGAGAGATACGGATAGTCAACAAGCCGGGTCAAGGTTCAGTCAGTAATTCAGGATCAGGTTTCAGGATCAGGTTTCAAGTGTAAGTTCACTCCAAAACTGCAGATCAGGCAGCAATGTGTTTGAGTCCAGCAATGGCTTTTAAAGTGTGCTTTGGCGCCAAAAACGTGCACACGCACGCTCCCGCTATCGTGCACGCGCCCGTTGTGCACGCTCGCGCCCCCGTTGCGCACGCGCAGGTGTGCGGGAAGTGCTGCGGTGTGTCAACATGGAGGAACCCTGTTGTTTCCTCAGAAACGAGGATGGATGAGGCTGGGAGGTAAGTCCCTGACATTGCCCCCCCCCAAGGGGCAGCCTCCGGATGCCCAGTCGGGCCTTTTTGTCTGGGTGAGCAAGAAAAAAGGCACGTAATAACTTCTTGGCGTGTAGATTACCTTCAGGTTCCCAAGAGTTATCTTCTGGGCCATACCCCTTCCACTTGACCAGAAATTGGTTTTGTCCTTGTCGCTTTCTGCAGTCCAATATAGTTTCCACTACGTACTCTTCACAACCATCGATCTGGACAGGTTCAGGAGGCTTGGATCCTCTGTTAGGGAAGGGATCAGGGGCTGCAGGTTTGAGTAGAGAAACATGAAATACAGGATGTATTTTCAGGGAATTAGGTAGAGACAGTTCATATGAGGCTAAATTAATTTTCCTCTTAACCGGGAAGGGTCCCATAAACTTAGGTGCCAACTTCTTAGACGGGCAAGGTAATCTTAGGTTATTTGTGGACAGCCATACCTGATCATCCGGTTTGAGATCCAACTCTCCCCTTCTTCCCTTGTCGAAGAATCTCTTGCCGTCAGCTTGAGCCTTGGTTATTGCTTCGCGTAATACCTGGTTGTTACGTTTAAAAAATTCCAAGATATCTTGAACCGCTGGAACTGCTGATTCTGAAAAGAAATCTGGCAAAAATGTTAAATTAAAACCATAATTAGAGAAAAAAGGGGATTGCCCGGTAGCTGAGTGTTTGGCATTGTTGTATGCAAATTCTGCTAGAGGTAGCAGCGAGACCCAATCATCTTGAGAAAAAGTTGTAAAGCATCTGATATATTGTTCTAAGGTTTGGTTTGTTCTTTCGGTTTGCCCATTGGTTTGGGGATGGTAGGCTGAAGACAGAGAAAGCTTAATTTGTAACTTCTCACAAAGGGCTTTCCAGAACCGAGAGGTAAACTGGACCCCTCTGTCGGAGACAATATTGGAAGGTACTCCATGTAGCCTGACGATTTCTTTGATAAAAACGCGAGCAGTTTCAGCAGCAGAAGGTGTATTTTTCAAAGGAAGGAAGTGAGCCATCTTGGTAAAACGATCTACAATCACAAAGATTGCTGTACATCCTTCAGAACAGGGAAGTTCCACAATAAAGTCCATTGCAATCATTTCCCAAGGTCTATTGGGCACGGGTAGAGGTTTTAATAGACCCCAGGCTTGTTTTCTGGATGTCTTGTTCCGATTGCAGATGGGGCAAGAGTTGATATATTTCTTACAAAAGTCCTCTAAGTCAGGCCACCAGAAAGTGCGTCGCACTAATTCGAGGGTTTTACGAACTCCGAAGTGCCCCGCTAACGGGTGGTCATGGAGAAGTTTTAGAACTTCCACTCGGGTATTCTCCGGTACAAAAACTTGACTCCCTCTCCAAAATAAACCGTCTCTGGAAGTTAACGAGATATTGGGGGGTTTGGAAGATTCGGAAGATGCTTCTCTGATCGTGGAAAGCAGACCGGTATGCAAAAGTAGAAAGTTGCCATCCGGAAGGATGGTGTCTGGAATGGATGTGTCCTTCGGGTTGTCATGCATTCGGGATAATGCGTCTGGTTTAACATTCTTGGATCCAGGTCGATAAGTAATATGAAAACAAAAGCGAGAAAAGAAGAGAGCCCAACGGGCTTGTCGAGGTTTTAGCCGTTTAGCTGTCCTTAGATACTCCAAATTTTTGTGATCTGTGTAGATCAATACAGGATGAGCAGCGCCTTCAAGTAAGTATCTCCACTCCTCTAAGGCGGTTTTGATTGCCAACAGTTCTCGATCCCCCACGTCGTAATTCCTCTCTGCGGGGGAGAGCTTTCGGGAATAGAATCCTACTGGATGCATTAAATCCTTGTCCCCTGAGCGTTGTGAGATGACAGCCCCTACCGCCACTTCAGAGGCATCTACCTCAAGGAGGAAAGGCAACGCTGGATTGGGATGACTGAGGATTGGAGCGGATGTAAAGAGTCCCTTCAGGGTATCAAAGGCCTTTTGAGCTTCAGGATTCCATCGGAAACGAAGATTCTGCTTAGTGAGTTGAGTAATGGGAGCCACTATCGTAGAGAAGTTTTTAATAAATTTCCTATAAAAATTTGCGAACCCAATAAAACGTTGTACCCCTTTTTTATCCAAGGGTGTTGGCCAGTCTAGGATGGCGGATACTTTTTTCGGATCCATTTCAATTCCGGTTGGAGAAATCACTAGACCTAGGAATTGGATAGTTAGTCGCTCGAACTCGCATTTCTCTACTTTTGCATACAAGCTGTGCAGGCGGAGACGATTCAGGACCTTGCAGACGTGCACTCGGTGCTCTTCCAGGGAACAGGAAAAAACCAGGATATCGTCCAAATAAACAATGACAAAGATGTCTAAGAAGTCTCTAAATACGTCGTTAACAAAGTGTTGAAACGTAGCAGGTGCATTGCATAGGCCAAAGGGCATTACCAAGTACTCATAGTGTCCATATCTTGTGCGGAACGCTGTCTTCCATTCATCGCCGTCCCTGATGCGTATCAAGTTGTACGCTCCCCTCAGGTCCAGTTTAGTAAAAATAACGGCAGATCGTAATTTTTGAAAAAGTTCGGGTATTAGGGGCAGGGGATAGCGATTCTTTACAGTGATGTTGTTTAGTTCCCGATAATCAACACAGGGACGAAGAGTTTGGTCTTTTTTTGTGACAAAAAATATTCCGGCGCCTGCTGGCGAAGTGGACGGACGGATGAATCCTTTATCCAAATTTTCATCAAGATAAATTTTTAAGGCGTCCTGTTCCTTCTCGGAAAGTGGGAAAATCCGCCCAAAGGGGATCTCAGCCCCAGGAAGGAGCTCAACCGGACAGTCATATGGCCGATGAGGCGGAAGAGAATCAGCTCCTTTCTTGCTAAACACATCAAGGAATCCATGATATGGTTTTGGAACGGACTGAAGCAGACTGGGATCGGCATTTAAACACATCAGGGTAGGAGATGGGTTGGACGGTCTGGGCAGGCAGTGTTCCTGACAGTAGTAAGAAGGGAAGGTGATTCTTCCAGATATCCAGTCAACTTGGGGGTTGTGTGCCCGGAGCCAAGGTATGCCTAAAATTACTGGGAACAAAGGAGATGAAATGACATCCAAAATTAACAGTTCCTTGTGTTGGAGAGAAGTAGTAGCAGGTAGGGGAAGCGTCTCTTGTGTTACCTGACCAGACTTGATGTGTGAGCCGTCGGCCAAAAAGACAGAAAGTCTACAGTCCTTTTTACGTAAAGGTATATTATGGAGATCAGCAAAAGTGGAATCAATAAAACGGCTGCATGCGCCTGAATCAACGATAGCATTGACCAACACCGTCTTTTCCGGAAGCTGTAACGAAAGGGAGAGAGCAAGGTGGGTGGTGTTGGCAGAAATGGCAGAAATATTAATAGGAGCTGAAGACTTGAACTTACGTATCTTGACGGGGCAGTTATACACGTAATGGCCGGCCTCGCCGCAGTAGAGACACAGGTTCAACTGGCGACGACGTGTGCGTTCTTCCGGAGTGAGAGTAGGTCGCATCACACCTAATTGCATTGGTTCCGAAGTGTCCATAGACGGATCAGTAGAATTCGGAGGAGTAGGTGGTCGGTAACGAGAAGCGGGTAAGGGGGCCCGAGCAGTGACCCATACTGGGCGACCTTGTTGGGAAGAACGCTCTGCCCGGCGTTCCCTTAGTCGCCGATCAATTTGCACGGCCTTAGTGATAAGTTCGTCTAGGGTTTCAGGTACCCCAATGCGGGCTAGTTCATCCTTCAGGGGTTCTGACAAGCCTAAGCGAAATTGGTGGCGCAGAGCTGCGCTGTTCCATTGAGTATCTGCACTCCAACGACGAAAATCGGTTACATAATCCTCGACCGCTCGGCGGCCTTGTTGAAGTGCAAGTAAAGCGGTTTCAGCCGTGGCAGTCCTCTGGGGATTGTCGTAAAGTTGGGCCATGGTCTGGAAGAAGTTCAGCAAAGTCTCTGTCTGAGGGCCATTATCCTCTAGCAACCGATGTGCCCATTTTTGGGGTTCCCCTTGAAGCAGGGAAACGACAAACCCCACTTTCGTGGCCTCTAGTGAGAATGTTCGGGGTTGCAGAGCAAAATATAACTGACATGCGTTCTGAAAGTCCCGGAATTTAGAGCGATCCCCTGTGAATCGTTCGGGCATAGGAACCCTGGGTTCAGGTGGTAACATTACCACAGACGGAGCAGCAGCGGCTGATGAAGACCTAGTGGAAGATGCTGGGGCATCTCCAGGAACGGCTAGGTTCTGGACCTGTCCTTCCAATCTCAGGTAGCCATCTTGCAAGTTTTTAACCGCTTGAGTGAGGGATGATAGATGCTTGCATATCTCCTCCATCGCTGGGGCAACTCCTGCAGACTCTATCATGGCTGCCTGATACTGTTACGTACCTGGTATGTTTAGAGTCTGGTTGTAGGAGGCCTCTCTTACGGCTCTGGTTCACGAGCCACTGAAGTGGGAACAGCGGACTCGGAGCACAGCGGGGTAGGAGTGCCGATGCAGAGATGAATAGATGTAGGTGGCTGAGTCTCTCTGGCGGGGAGGTGCAGACGGCACTGAGGCAGAAGAGGGGGGTCAGCGACCCTGACAGGTGATACGACTGCAATGGCAACAAGCTGATGAAGAAAGCAGATAAATAGGAAGCAAGAAACAGCAGGGTCAGGCAAGCCGGGTCACAACGGATAATCAGATGGTTCAGATGCAGGTAACTGAAGCGTAGTCGTGGTGCAAGCAGGTGGGTCTGGCAACGGTGGGTCCAATCAGAAGGGTAGTCAAACAAGCCGGAGTCAGGGATTAGAGAGATACGGATAGTCAACAAGCCGGGTCAAGGTTCAGTCAGTAATTCAGGATCAGGTTTCAGGATCAGGTTTCAGGATCAGGTTTCAAGTGTAAGTTCACTCCAAAACTGCAGATCAGGCAGCAATGTGTTTGAGTCCAGCAATGGCTTTTAAAGTGTGCTTTGGCGCCAAAAACGTGCACGCTCCCGCTATCGTGCGCGCGCGCGCGCCCGTTGTGCACGCTCGCGCCCCCGTTGCGCACGCGCAGGCGTGCGGGAAGTGCTGCGGTGTGTCAACATGGAGGAACCCTGTTGTTTCCTCAGAAACGAGGATGGATGAGGCTGGGAGGTAAGTCCCTGACACTAATGCATCCTCCCTATGTCTCCGATTGGCTGCCAGGTCTAAGGTAGCCCAGCAGGTTAAATGAAAAAAGGCACTCGATTCCCCCATCCACACACTGTGGGGGGAGGTGGTTCCTGCCTGCTGAGCTATTGTATCCCTGCCATCAAAATACAGATCAGCGCTGCAGGCAGTGCTGATTGAACAGGTAAATTGCAGCAGGGTGATTGTACAGAAGTCGTTTCTTAGATTGTCTTTTGTACCACCTCCCTGCCCATACTTGGATCGAAAGTCAGCTGGTCCTTGGTCATCCATCTGAATTTCGATCCATGTATGGCTAGGTGATTCTGAATGTCAGAAACTGACTTGCGTCTCTTCCTGCTTCCTTCCTGCTCTTCGCTACTCAGGCATTTTGATATTGTCGCAAGGGCTTAAGTCTTCAATCCCACACGTTTTTTTAAAGCGATTTTTTAAAGGCATTTTTATCTTAATGCATTCTATGCATTAAGAAAAAGCCTTCTGTGTGCAGCAGCCCTTCTCGGTCCCTCTCTGTCCAGCAATTTCCACGAGTGTCTGAGAGTCTTCTTTCCTGTATGGCTGAGACACAGCAGTGGCGCCATTGACTCCCGTTGCTGTCGGTCAGCTAGCCAGTCAGGGAAGAGAGGGGGCTGCGTCAAGACTGTCTGAATAGATACAGGGAGTTGTGACTTGGCTTTGGTGCCCCATAGCAAGTTTGCTGTGGGAGCACTGACTAGGAGGGAGGGGCCAGGAGCACAGATGGGTAACCTGAGAAGAGGAGGATCCGGGCTCCTCTGCAAAACCACACGTAGGCTCCATGTACACTGCTGCTGGTAAACGGACGTTTAGGAGCAGTTAGTCGTGTTTTTTTTTTTTTTTTTTTTTCAGCTGCCCCTGAACTCTCCTCTGTTATCCTATCAGTACATGTACACAGGTTTGTGTATAGTCCTTTCTTGGCAGTTTGAGTTTAGAAGCATTTTTTGGAAACCCAGAAGGATGTAGAGATATAATGTAAACAGTCCACAGGCATGAAGGAATCCACACAAGGAGAATCCAGATGGATAGCTCGGGTGCAGGAAACGATACACCAAAAGTGAGTACGTTCACCACCACAATGTGGGTTGCTATGGTCACCTCAGAGACTGACCCCTGTGCCACAGGTGGTCAGACACCTTTTTACCACTAACCCGGGGATAGGGTGTAAAGGATGATGACTTGTCTCAGCTACTGAAGGATTTATACGACATCCATATGACTTCGGCCACAAGTCAGGACAGAGCGGAGATTACAAGCCTGGCATAGTGGGAAAGGGGCGTGTCTGACCTTCTGTGGCACAGGGGTCAGCCCGAGCTGAACGTAGCAACCCACATTGTGGTGGTGACGTTCAGCTCGGGCTGACCCCTGTGCCACAGAAGGTCAGACACGCCCCTTTCCCACTATGCCAGGCTTGTAATCTCCGCTCTGTCCTGACTTGTGGCCGAAGTCATATGGATGTCGTATAAATCCTTCAGTAGCTGAGACAAGTCATCATCCTTTACACCCTATCCCCGGGTTAGTGGTAAAAAGGTGTCTGACCACCTGTGGCACAGGGGTCAGTCTCTGAGGTGACCATAGCAACCCGCATTGTGGTGGTGAACGCACTCACTTTTGGTGTATCGTTTCCTGCACCTGAGCTATCCATCTGGATTCTCCTTGTGTGGATTCCTTCTTGGTTGTGGACTGTTTACATTATAACTCTACATCCTTCTGGGTTTATAATACTTATTGACATTTTTTTTTATATTTATGCACTGCCACATCTTGATTTTATACTGCTGTTTGGTCTTAGAATTTCCCAGGTTTTCAGCTGGCGTAGTTTCGTCTAGTAGATATTCAGGTTTCCCCTGATTTGTATTTGTTTTTTTGTAAAGCAAAAAATGTGTTCACAACGGATGTTCAGAGGCATTTGAAACGCCAAATGCCTGTAACCGCTAACTCATGTTTGGCTGCGTTTCGTTTACAGACATTTTTAAATTTTGGATTATTTGGGGGGGGGGGGACTCTTATGAACGCATATGTGGCAAAACTGACTTTTTTTTTAACGACTGTTACTATCTGTCAAGTTAGATCGTTCAGGGGAGGTTGTAAACCCCACTGTCATCCTTTCTAAACTACTGCCATAGTGCTGATCTATAAGGATATAGATGCCTCCTGCATGTATCCTTACCTGTTAAATGTCTCCCCTTTGTCTGTTAAAAGAACTAAAAAACTGCAGATTCTGTGGGTGGATCTGTTGTCTGGAGCTTGGTGGGTGATGTCAGTAAACTCCCTGCCCACCTCTACACTCCCCTTGTCGACATGCATTTTCTCCTGTGTATTCCTTACACTAAATTCTGCTATGATCACCAACATCCAGTCAAAATCCAGAAAAGTAACCACATGACTTCAGAAAAGGAGTGGGGGTGGGAATTAAATAATGCCTGTCTGAAGCTAGTGCATGAGATATGTAAATAACCTGTCATTCACAGCAAGGGGGGAAAAACGGACAAAAGTTTTCTCCTGTTTGTCTGTTTATCTCACTGAAAAATAAGAGGATTGCTCAGAGATAGACTAACTCTTTGTGCCAAGACTGGGCGCAGATGGTAGGAAATCTTATACTCTACATTGTGACAGCAAAAAAATGTGTTTACATCCACTTTAAGCCAAAGTATAACATGTTTTTATAGGGAAAAAACCCCCAAGCCTTTACATTAAAGCGGTAGTTCACCCTCACTTACATCATTTTTCCATCGAGACAGGCATTGTAGCGCGAGCTACAGTATGCCTGTCCCGATTTTTTTTTTTACACCCGTACTCACTGTGTACCTGTACGATAAAGATTTCGGCTCCCGCGGGGAATGGGCGTGCCTATGGAGAGGGAGGATGATTGACGGCCGGCCCTGGCACGTCACTCTCCCCGAAGACAGCCGGAGTAGGTCTCGGCTCTTCACGGCGCCTGCGCACAGGCTATGCGCAGGCGCCGTGAAGAGCCAAGCCTATTTCGGCTATTTCCGGAGAAGCGTGACGCGCCAGAGCCGGCCGTCAATCATCCTCCGTCTCCATAGGCACTCCCATTCCCCGGTATCTTCGATGTACGAGTACAAGGTGAGTACGGGGGTAAAAAAATCGGGACAGGCATACTGTAGCTCGCGCTACAATGCCTGATTTTATGGTAGAAGCAAAAAAAAATTTTTTTTTTTGCGTTCATAGGGTGAACCCCTGCTTTAACTTTAAAGAGGAAATAAACCCTAAATGGCGGCGCCCCAGTGTGAAAGTGCCCTAAGGGTTTACAACCACTTTAAAGGCTACAAACTTGCACTAGACTTCTCCCCTCCTGATGTGTGACGGGCGGAGTGAAATAATGAGTAGGCGGCCTCATTAAGCATTGGGGAGGCAGAGGGTGGCTGGTCAAAAATGCCAATTTTTTTGTTTTATATTAATATTTTTAAGTTCTAGTGTGCTTGAAGTGGAACTAAACTTCCTCTGACATTTTACCTTTAGGTAAGCCCTTCCTTCCAAGCCCTGTGACATCATCTTGGCTCCGGCCAATCACAGCGCCAGAAGCCTAGGAACTCCAGGGTGTGCGGGTGCCGCTGGAACAACTGTGATGCATACTAGCTCCGTTCATTATTATGTATTTGTCTTGCAGGGTTTTTTTTTTTTTTTTGGTTTACAACATCCCTTTTTTAAAGGTCTTTATGAAATTGAAAAAGTAGTGATTTTAACGTGATACTGAGATGTGTGACTGTGTAATTCCACTTTTATTATTCCACCTGATTTTATCTGGACATCTGTCATTTCTTCGCTACATAAAATACAGCTACTCGTGTCAAATCTGCCTTCGATATTGCAACTATTCTTTTTTTTTTTTTTTTTTTACTTTAGGCGTTTTTTAAACTTTTAGGCAAGGTTCTGTATTTTTATATTTGTGTGTGTGTGTGTGTGTGTGTGTGTGTGTGTGTGTGTGTGAGAGTGATATATATATATATATATATATATATATATATATATATATATATATATATATATATACACACATACACATACACATACACATACACACACACACATACACACATACACACATACACACATACACACATACACACACACACACACACACACACACACACACAAAATATATATATAATTAGTGTGTGTGTTTTTGACATATTTGCTATGTCCTACCTTTTTTGTGGTGCTTCAGCATATGTTGTCTTCAAGTTCAAAATAACAGTGACTTTAAAATAATATGGTGTCTGCAACAACTTGTGTGGGAATGCTGTAAAAGTACATAGGTAAATATGGTCCTAATTATTAATGTGATCATTAATGTAGTGTAAAACATGCTATTAGCTTTGTGTGTGAATACACTGCTGGAGAAAGACTATCTTCTGGTACTTTAAATTTTACTGATTTGTTTGCACAAGTTTTTAAATGAAAGGTCTTGTAAATAGCTAGAAATATATATCTGCTGTTTATTAATATGGATCTTTGCTGCCTCAAACCGTGAATACATTTTAATGAATGCACTCCGTTCTTTTAAAGTCACTTGCTCTGACCCCTGTTTGTCTCAAGGTAACTTTAAACAGGAAGTGTTACAGTGGTGCTGATTGATCATCTCATCTGCCAATGGTAGCTGAGCAGTGTCCTCAAATAACAAGCAGCAGCAAATAGGGCAAGAGAAGAGGCGGGTGTTGGTGTCGTGTAGCAAGCTAGATTGAATGCCTTTGACTGTTAAAGTGGAAGGAGGCTGCAGGATTTTTTCATTGGAGTCTTGGGAGTTTTTCACATAGACAGGGGTCAGCTGAAAGACAAAGAAAAATGGCGAGGAGTTTGCAAGGAGAGCAGATTCTGACTGTTGGGTTAGAGAAAAGGATATTGCACAGTATCTTCCTTGCATGTCCTCATGCCTTTGTCCTTTTTTTCTCTTTCCCGAGAGGGGGGAGGGCTGGTGAGTGAAGCTGAAGGGGAAAAATATAAGTGCTTGAGCCGAGCCGTGGTCTTGTGAAATGAGAATTTCCTGAAATTTTGCAGTGGCACTGGTAAGTTCCGTTCTGTATTTTTGTGCATAAAAGTAAATATTGCATGCTGTTTTTCCCCCTGTCTAAGAAAATGGCCCCTTGCATTCCTGGCATACCTTCTGCTGCACCTCTTGTACGTTAGAGTGTAGATTTTCTTTTTTCATGTTGCACTTGGGTTGATATGCAGAGATAAGAAACCTGTACAAGTTCACTTTATAATTTTCTAGAGGAGGCAGTGTTCTAATATTATTCTGTAGTTTATTTGGGTAAGGTCATGTGAAATGCAAGTGTGAGTGACTGTTTGTGTGTTCACATATGTATGTACATACACACAATAGCTGAGTACAGTACACATTGGTACATCCTGTAGATTTGGGTATTTTTTTTGAACATACTATCCATTTAATTGGGGGGAGGTGACTTTTGCTTAATTTTGTCTTTTACTTGAAATTGTATGTTTAGGACACTAGTGTCCTTTCCAGGAAAATTCATACACAACATGCCTTTAATTCCTGATGTACAGAACAGCTGTTACTTTAGCTTGGAATGCTAGTGCCACATGATTCCAGTGAAAGACACTTTATGTAAATAGCTTATAAATTAAGAGGTTAATGGTCTATAAAGTCAATGGAACATGACATTACTGATTTGGTGAGGGATTTTTTTTTTCTTGCCCTTGCGCTTTGCAGGTAAGCTCATTGTCTCTCTTCTAGGCGCTCAATAACTCCTTTCGATAGTGCACAATTTTGCTTCTGATAACCAGTCATTGCATTAGTATGTTTGCTAGTTTTTAAAGTCTTTTTACTTGATGCTAGTTTAGATTTTCAAATAAGGCATGAAGGTCATTGGAATGTTTGATGTGCAGCAACACATTCCAACACAGACACAAGGAACTCTGCAGACAAGAGCACACTATTCCAGTCACTATAGCAAGTTCTTTACTGATGGCCTTTCTGATTTGTGCTTCTTTTTTTTCTTTTTCTTTTTCTTGCTACAGTTTTGTTATTTACCATCATGTTATTGAAGATGGGCCTCCCTCAGTTTGCATGACCTTGAAATGCTGCTGCCTTGGAGTTTGAAAATTCAAGGACAAACTTTGTGTGGCATTTTCAGAGAGACTGAAAAAGTTGCATATAGGCTTTCTTGTTTAATGTGTGTCAGTCAATAAATTGCGCATTGATTTTCTTTCTAGAAGTCTCTTTAAAAATATATATTTTTTTTTTTTGCATAACTGTAAAAACGCAGGTATACATTCTTTCTCCTCTTTCTTATCAAAGGTCAAAAGAAGGAATAATTAGATGGGAAAAAAACATCTATAAGTTGCAGAAATTTCCCTTATTTGAATAATAAACGGTGTATATAATATATAATTTTTATTTATTTAAATAAAGTTTTATGCAAGTTTTAATAGAATGTTTATAACCCTGTGCAATATTCAGTAAGGTCAAGTACACTTTTCAAACTAAGGTGCTGGTATAAATCTTGACTTTCACTAAGTGTTGTGTGGGTCCCCGCCCCCCCTCATTAAATATATATATATATATATATATATATATATATATATATATATATATATATATATATATATATATATACAAAATTTCTCTCTACATAATCACTGCATGATGTAGACAGGTTATATATTAAAAGCTCCCCTGTCAAGGATTGTTGGGTAATCGCAATGCAGTTTTACAAAGGTAAAGCACAATGTGACTGTATAAGGTTAATGTCAATATACAGTACCAGTAAGGCAAATATTTGACAGTTCGTATTTTTTATTGCTGATATTTATTCTGATATTACACATTTGTGTATAGAAAACTGTAGGTCAACCACATTTCAGTTGACATGCGTGTTAAAAGGGGGGTTCAAGGATCTTGTAATTCCCAATGAAAGATGGAAACCCTGATGTGTGGGTTCCTTGTATTCAAAGAGTTTTGTTTATTGGTTGGCATGCATCAATGCTTTTTGGTGGAAATGGTTGGCTTAGAATAACCAATGCACTTTCTGATTCAGGCGTAGTAAAATGTAATGGGCTAGATTCAGGTACAATTGCGCTTTTTTTACGGAGGCGCAGGGCAACGTTTTTGCCATGCTACCCCGCAAATTTACTGCGCTGCCCTTGATTCACGGAGCAGTAGCTCCGTAAATTGCATGGGCGCGCCGGCAAAATGCCCGGCGTAAGCGCGCGCAATTTAAATGATCCCGTAGGGGGCGGGAATCATTTAAATTAGGCGCGTTCCCGCGCCGTTCGTAGAGCGCATGCTCCGTCGGGGAAACTATCTTGACGTGCATTGCGGCAAATGACGTCGCAAGGACGTCATTTGCTTCAAAGTGAACGTGAATGGCGTCCAGCGCCATTCACGAATCACTTACGCAAACTACGTAAATTTGAAATTTCGCAAAGCGGGAATGACGGGTATACGTAACATTGGCTGCCCCTGCTAATAGCAGGGGCAGCCTTGCGCGAAAAACGCTGTACGGAAACTACGTAAACTGCGTACGCAGGGCTTGCGTAACGTTGTGAATCGGCGTTAGTATGCAATTTGCATACTATACGCTGATCACAGCGGGAACGCCACCTAGCGGCCATCGCAAGAATGCAGCCTAAGATATGCGGGCATAAGAGCCTTATGCCGCGCATATTTTAGGCTGCAGTCGGCGTAACGAGGTTCCTGAATCGGGAGCATTTGTTACGCCAGGGCAAGTAAGCAATTGCGCTGTGTAACTATGGTTACACAGGCGCAATTGCTTCTTGAATCCAGACCAATGCTTTTACTTTTAAAACGGTCTCCAACTGTGGCCTTGGAGGGCGGGGGGAGCAGATACGGCCTTTTGCTTGCCTTTCCATCCACTATCTCTGCCACTGATATAAGCCACCATTCTTCCCATTGACACCCAACAATGGGGTATAGTTTTACTCCTAGAGCTTTTTTTTTTTACCCCCATTGTCCTCAGTCTGGCCCCCCAAGTTCTGAAGGACCATAAATTGTCCCTTTTTTATTTGCAAAGTTTGTAGACCCCTGGTTTAGAACAGGCGGCCTAATGAAGATAATCAGAGGAATTCAAAATGGCCCTAACGGCACGTTCCTGGCAGTAATTCTATAAGAATTACCTTCACCTAATTCAGCCGTGCATTTGCAACTTACTGACACGTGCAGCAGATTCGGGTAGTTCTTACTACTGCCAATTTAAGAATTACTCGGTCAGTGAAATTCTTAAGTGATCCCAGTTTTAGATGAGGAAACTGACAGTAGTCAAGACCAGCTTTGAGCTGGTGTACAGGAGTATGCCAATACTCAGTGGATTTTTTCCCCAGCTGAAAGCTAAATGTCAATGGGGAAAAATTTGTGATGGCAATACCTATATTTTGGAAATGGCTCCTCCATAAGAAGAGCAGAGCCTGATGAGCAATCTGAGAGGCTAGGAAAAGGGGGGGTTTAGAGCTGCGCCATGGCACCCGGACTTAGTGTGATACAAAAGTCAATACAATACCATAAACCTCATGGGGGTTATACAAAAAATCTGAGAGGCTAGTTGGCTTTCTACTGACAGGGCACATCAGTGGGCGTATTCGAAATCTCCTTTTGGACTTAATAGTGATTATAGATTGCACGCGCGCCCCCACCACCATTTCTCTCTGTTTGTGTTAGTCAAATGTAAAATGGACCGGATAGGGAGCTAGCCTCTCAAATCCCCTTCGGGCTCTGCCTACACCAGTGCAAAACTTCTCAGCCAGACAGCTGTCGGAGTGACGGGCACAGTGGCGTGTGAGGGTGCACTCAATTAAAATAAAAAAATAAATAAAAATCCAGCCATTCAAATATATGCTGGATATAGTAACTGCCTCCATCCATGCACTTTGTAGAGGGAGAAAGGGGCAGAGACACTGCTGGTGTCTAAACAGATGTACAGCAGTGATGTCCCTAGTGATCCAGAAGTACTGTAGGAATTATACTTTCTGGCAGGACTAGGATTTCACTTAAAAAAAAATTTACTAAAGAAAAAAAAACCCAGAGAAGCAAGTCGGCTGCATACCACTGTGAAACTTGAGGTAGAGAACTCTTTATAGCAATCTTATTCAACTATGGTGCAAAAAGTTTTAAAGAAGAACTCTTTAACATCTGGTTCACTTTACAAGCTTCCTTTTGGGCCAGGTTGGCTTAAAGGCTTAAAGTGATTTATAAAGGCTAAAAACTTTTACCTTAATGCCTTACTTTTAGAAAATTGTTTTGCCAGTGGCGGCGGTGGTGCCAAGTTCCACTGCCTGTGTTAATGGACGCAGCAGCGGGCCTCGGGAACGAGCATGCACTGGTGCCCCCATGTGGGCAGCAGCTTCCGATGGGGGGGCACGGAATAGAGGGTTGGAGCCAGGTGGGTCTAAAACGTGCCACTTTTACACACCTGAATGCACCAAATGTAAGAGGGGCTTATTGGGCCCAACTCTCTTAGCATACAAGGAGAAGCTGTCTCGGACAGATTTTGCGAAAGTGTCTCTCTTGCATTCGAAAAGTGGCGCAGCATGAGCCAAATGCATGAGACACTTTTGAAAAATCTGACTGTGGCAGTCTTTGATATCCAGGGAATATTTTTTAAAGATGCCTAACTTTTTAACTACTTATTTTTTAATTTTCTTTATTTCTCATTTGCAAGATTTTTTATTTTTCTTCTATTCTCAGATTTCAGTTCTAGGGTGACTACGTTCGTTCTGCATGCCTGAGATTGGACTACATATTTTTGTGCTGACAAAATCAGCTCTGAGAATTTTGTAGTACACCGAGCAGATCATGTGACCAGAAATTTTCATTAGTAGCAAGCAATGAGGCACATCAGTGGAGGAGCATGCACAGGACAAAAGTCTGAAAACGGGAACAGACTTTCTAAATAAAGATTTAAAAAAAAAAAGCCATGATTTACCGTATTTATCGGCGTATACCGCATACTTTTTTTGCCCTGAAAATCAGGGCAAAATTGTGGGTCCGCCGTTTACGCAGATACCCGCTTTCCCGCGCCGAGTTTGAATACTGCGCCAACATATACCGAGCGCAGTATAGTCGGGCAGTCTCGGCTCCTTCCGTACAGGACGTCAGCGCGAGAGTTGCCGAGCCTGCCCGACAATACACGAGTGTACTGCGCTCTGTATATGTCGGCGCAGTATTCAAACTCTGCGCGGTAAACGAGCGGGGAGGACGCGTAAAGTGACACTTTTTTTTTTCTTCTTTTTTTAACACACTTCTGTTTTTAAAGCAAAAAAAAAAGTTATGGCTGGAACTGGGCTCTAATTACAACTTGGTGGTTGTAAACCCCCGCAGAAGAAATATGAACAAAGCATATGTCTCTCGCAGGGGCCTCAAACTGGTGGCCCTCCAGCTGTTGCAAAACTACAAATCTCGTCATGCCTTTGCCTGTGGGAGTCATGTTTGTAATTGTGTCAGCCTTGCAATGCCTCATGGGGCATGTAGTTTTGCAACAGCTGGAGGGCCACCAGTTTGAGACCAATACTCTATAGTATGTGCTTGTTTCCAACCAGAGGACTAAGACCCCATACACACTATTCGCTTTTCTGCAGATTTTTACCAAAACCATATAATATGAGGTCAAACCATAAGTGTTTCAATTTATATGCAATCAGGCAGGCCCTCACATTACATGGTTTTGGTAAATTTTGTAGACAAAAATCTGAGGCCCTCGTACACACAACCGGACATGTCCGCGGACCAGTTTCAGAGGACAGATCCGATCGTGTGTACAGGCTAGCGGACAGATTAACGGCAGACAAAAGTTTCTTAGCATGCTAAGAAACTTGTCCGCTGGAAAGCTGTCCGTCGGACATGTCCGCTGGTTAGTACGTCTAACCAGCGGACCGAAATCCCGCGCATGCGTCAAATTGATTCGACGCATGCATGGAAGCATTGAACTTGCGCGATAGAGAACGTCTGTGTCGTCTACGTCACCGCGTTCTCTGTCCGCGGGGATTTCGGTTTGATGGTGTGTACAGCCATCAGACCGAAATCTCCGAGCGGACATGTCCGATGAAAACGGTCCGCTTACCATTTTCATCGGACATGTCCTGTGGTGTGCACGAGGCCTGAAGAAAGTCTCATTGTGTTTATGGGGTCCAAGTGTCATTTCTGTCTATTGCCTTGTTCTCTGCTATCTGCATGAGTTACTTCTGACGCCTCATCTATGTTGTGTGCAGGGGCGTGTGTACCTTCCAATCAGCATTCAGAGCTCTTGTCACTGAGCTGTGCAGAGTGTAACTTCAGCTCCCCACCCCCTGCTTTATAAATTCTGAACTTTGAACGTGTGAAGAGAAGGCTACAGAAAGGTACAACTTATGTAGGAGGTTTTGTTTCATCTCTGAGTCGCTTCACTGGGTATGTGTAAGAATTTTGCAACCAGCTTTTAAGAAATGTCCCTAACTTTCTTATGGCTGCAGACATTGACTGGCTTGCTAGTTGTATTATTCTTAGACAGTGATGTAGCTTGTACGTCAAACAATGGCATCTTCCAGCAGACTTCTATTTAGCTTACTGGCAAATTCCATTTTTTATAAAGTAAATGAAAGTGGGAAGAAGACAGCAGCTGTGAGAATTTCGGTGCACTGTGTGTACTCAGCTGCTGCATTAGGCTTGTAACAAAGTGGATTTTTTTTTTTTATGCTTCCTGGATTCACTGACTTCCCGTTGCAAGCAAAGGCCATATGCTTTTATGGTTTTTCATCTATCGGTCATGGAACATTTTGAATTGAATAATTAGGTCTCATGTAGAATGGTCTTGTATTGTTATAGTAGTTGGTACTAATTTCTGTGCTTTCTGTCCATTGCCTCTCTCCTAAGGTTGCAGTTTGTAAGATTGGGGCTCCACAAAGCTCAGTGTATAATTAATATGTGTGCTTGTAATCATTGCACTGGACATAGGCAGTTAAGTAGTTACAGATCTCGCTGACCCAGGCAGATGCATGAAAATGATGCCAATCTTTTGCTTTGGTAAACCTGAACTAAAAGAAATGGGTAGCCTGCAGTGTGCATCCTCTTGCTGAAAATGCTAGTTTCAAGTTGTGTTTTGATCTTCTGATTTTAATACTTTGAGGCATTGATCTGGAACATGTAAACTCCTGTGGAACCAGAACTCCTGCATATTTCTCTAAGGTTCAGGAGGTTGGTGCCCTTTCTAACATTTTCTTGTCTTTTTAGGTAAGATGTTACATGCCTTCTAACCCTTTTATGTGCTTCAATGGGTGTTTATAATGCACACATAGTTTAAAATGTACAAGAAGGCATTCAAGCATAACAATGCATGTTAAGAGGGCCCAATTTTTTTAAAACGTAGTAGTGCAATAAGCCCTTGGGGTCCAACTCCAGCATGCAATCTTCTATTGGCCTCAGTAACGCCCACCCCATGACTGCGCTATATTTCTTTGACCTGCAGTCTCCATATATCTTTAAAATATAAAATTGTGGTCAGGTGCCCACTGCAGTGCCCTTCATGTCTGGCTATTTGAGAAAATCTGCAGCACATGCGACATTGACATTCACCACTGTTCTGGGACTAAGTATCCCAAGATGCAGTGGTTTTATTGTTTGGGTAGAGAGAGACTGTTTTTCAAGGGATTTTGCAACTTGTGGGGCCAGCATCATAAGTACCCTAGACTTCAGTGGAGCTGGGTCAGAAAGGAGGGGCTGGGTGAAGCTGGTTATCACAGATCAGGTTAAAGGGCCTATTTGACTTGGAATCCTTATGGGGAATGAGAGGCAGCAATGTAGTGGAGTAAGCAAGCTTTCTAGGTACATAGAAGGAAATAAGAATATTAAAGTATCCACTGTGTGTGAACTTGGAGTAGTTTTTAAAAAAAAAAAAATTTCAAGGAAGCTGCAAACTGCTTATTCTAAAATAAAAGTCCATGGTGTTCTGGATGGTGCCCCTTGACGTCATCCCCATCCATTTTAAAACGTTTGTTACCTCAACATTTCATATTCCTGTTACGTGCCTATTGATTTTGTACTTGTGTTAAAAAGTATTCTATCTCCTTTGAATTGTTTCCTTTGTGTGAAATATCTGGTGATCTGCTTTCCTATTTCAAACTGACCATGCTAGGCATGAGGTACATCCATCCCAACGTATTCTGTTTTCTGGGAGCTCAGTCTTCCTGTCCTCCAATGGCCAGAACTGCTAACAAGCCCCCCTGCACAGCTCTTCACTAGGAAGGTCAATGTACTGCTATTTCTCTGCCTTCTACGGATACTCCCCACATATCCATTTGTTGTGGGCAGCACAGTGGTTAAGTGGTTAGTACTTATGGCGGGCAGCACTAGGGTCATTGGTTCGAATCCCAACCACGGCACTACCTGAAGTGTGCCTGCCTGGGTTTCCTGCGGGTACTCTGGTTTCCTCCCACGCCACAAAGACATCCTGGTAGATTAATTGGTTCCCTTCTAAATTGGCCCTAGTATGTGAGTTAGGGACCTTTTTTAGATTGTAAGCTCTATATATCTCTTAAGTGCTGCGTAAATTGTGTTTTGGGATATAATTAAATTTTTATTTTGTTTTTTATTTATTTTTTCATTTCAGGTACTTGTATAGCGCTGACACAGTACTGTGCAAATGTCTTGGGCAGGTATGGAAAAAATGCAGTAAATTAAAAATGCTTTTTAGAAATGTGTTGCTTGCCAACTGCCCCGCGTAGGAGTACGGTGGTCTAGTGTCTCTCCTGCGCCAGATCACGTACTTAGTATGTGCTGCGGTTAGTCACAGTACATGCCGATCAGCGGGTGTTGCCCAGTGGATGTCTGCCACCACAGCTGATCAGTGAGAAGAGACACAGAACAGAGCTCTGCCTATGTAAACAAGGTAGAGCTAGTTTATGTCAGCAGGGATGTGGTGGATTTTGTTTCCCCGCAAAGCGGGGAATAAAATCCAGCACATTCCTCAGTAAAAACAACGCGCACACAGTACAAAAAACACTGGTTAGGCACACGTTTAACCCTTTGATCACCCTAAATGTTTAACCCCTTCCCAGCCAATGTCATTAGTACAGTGACAGTGCATATTTATAGCACCGATCACTGTTGGTGTCATTAGTTACCACAAAGTGTCAGATTGCCTGCCGCAATATCGCAGTCCCGCTATAAGTTGCTGATCGCTGCCATTGTGTGTGTGTGTGTGTGTGTGTGATTATAATATACTTTTTGGAATTATTTTCTTACCAAAAATATGCAGTAGAATACATATTTGCCTAAAATTCAGTTTTTTTTTTATTTATTATTGGATATCTATTTTCTTTTGCAGAAAGTAAAAATATATATATCCCCCCCCCTTTTTGTTTAACCCAAAAAATGCAAAGCCCAGAGGTGATCAAATGCCACCAAAAGAAAGCTCCATTTATGTACAGCGTTACCTGGGCATGAAGGGGGTTAATTTTCCGGAAGGCAAGTGGTTAATAGTGTATTTATCAAATAACAAAACCAATTGCGTCGCTTAGCCTTTTTTCCATGAACAACGCACGAAAACCTAGGAACTGGGGTACAGAAAAATGGCAGCGGGTGCTGTGGACTGAGTAGTAAAATGTTGAAGAATTTGCCAGTAGCAAATGGCAGTTTGCCAAGGGCTGGAGAGCTGTACAACAATGACAATCTGCAGGCAACAGTGAAGCATGGTGGAGGTTCCTTGCAAGTTTGGGCTGGAATTCTGCAAATAGTGTTGGAGATTTGGTCAGGATTAATGGTGTCCTCAATGCTGACATTTGCAGAAAGATCCTTATCCATCATGCCATACCATCAGGGAAGAGTGTGATTGGCTCCATATTTAGTCTACAGCAAGACAATGCCCCCAAACATACAGTTGGTGTCATCCACTATCTTCAGTGTAAAGAAGAACAAGGAGTCCTGGAAGTGATGGTTTTGCTCCCACAGAGCCCCAATCTTAACATCACTGAGTCTGTCTCGTGTTACATTAAGAGACGGAAGGATTTGAGGAAGCCTACATCCACAGAAGATCTGTGGTTAGTTCTACATGCCGAATTCCTTCAGAAACTGCAAGTGTACCTAGAAGAATTGATGCTGGATGAAGGCAAATGGTGGTCACACCAAATATTGCTTTCGTTACATTTACTTTCCATATTGTTTATTGATAAAAAATATACACTATTAACACTTCTGCTTCTAAAAGAATTTTTCTTTTACAGCATTTTTTACCATCTGCCTAAAACAGTACTCTGAGTTCTCTGACCTAAAACTTTTAACCCCCGCTGTGCCCGGGCTGTAAAACTATACAAAATAAACTTTCACTTACCTGCCTACGATCCCCCGTTGTTCCGATATCGCCGTCCCGGTCTCTTCCGCTTCCTGTGTGTCGGTGACTCATAGTGCGCTCAGCCTATCAGCGGCCGCGACGGGACATTGCTGCGGCCGCTGATAGGCTGAGCGCATTATGAGTCACCGACACACAGGAAGCAGAAGAGACCGGGACCGGAGAACGGGACGGCGATATCGGAACAACGGGGGATCGTAGGCAGGTAAGTGAGAGTTTATTTTGTATAGTTTTACAGCCCGGGCACAGCGGGGGTTAAAAGTTTTAGGTCAGAGAACTCCTTTAACAGAAAAGAGTACACGCATACTTTAAGGGCCAGTACACATCACATGCAGTCCAGTGCGTTTTTTTTTTCTGCATTAAAAACGCATAAAGTAATTATATGGATTATCAATGGCATAGTTCACACCAGTGCTTGCAGTTTCAGTGTGTTTCAGAAAAAAAGTAGAACATGCTTTTTTTTCCCCTCCACTGGACTGTATTGGAACGCTGTAAAATGCACCAAAACACATTGAAACACACAAGTCCTTAAGGTTAAGAAAAAGGGGGGGAAAATGCACTGCACCAAAAATTTACTTGAATGCATCAAACGTGCATCCGGTCTGCGTTTCTATGGTATGAACTGGCCCTAAAGAGGAGCTCCTGGCTTTTTCATTAAGAATTAAGTCGGCAGCTAAATACTGTAGCTGCTGACAGTTAACCACTTCAGCCCGGGACCATTTCGCTGGTCAAAGACCAGGCCGTTTTTTGCGATTCGGCGGTCGTGCGACGTGGCTCCCAAATAAAATTTACTTTTTTTTTTTCTCCCACAAATAGAGCTTTCTTTTGGTGGTTTTTATTACATGGAGATCGGTGTCATTGTCACTAGGCAGAGTGTGGAGATGCTTGTTTACATTAGCATCTCCCTGCTCTCTCTCCCTGAGACGATCGCGGATATCCCCGGGACCCACGGTTGGGCTCACGGAGCTCTCTGGCGGCGCAAGACCACACTGCGGCATCTTAAAGGGGACATACCTGTACGCCCATATTCCTGTCCGTGCCATTCTGTCGAAGTAAATGGGCATGTGGCGGTCCTTAAGCGGTTAATATTGGGGCACTTGCCTGTCCACGGGTCCAGCTGTGTCCTCACCTGAGAGTTTTTCAATCGGATATCTGGTGCTCACACCGCCATCTTGACAACTGCGCATGTGTAAAGCACGTTGCACTTTGTGAAGAATGGGCCTGCTGCAGATGAATGGGGGGGGGGGGGGGGGGGGACTGTGAGCTGAGCCGGAAGTGGAAGCAGGTACCTGTCCAGACCAGGTACCTGCTCCCCCCCCCCCCCCCCCCCCCCTACATAAGATACCAAATGTGGCAGCGGAGGGGGGAGGCAGACAACTGGACCTTCTCTTTTTTGGTTTATCAATTGCAAAGCAGTTCTGGAGTTTCTGAAGTGACAGGGCCTAGGCATTTTGGGAAATGTCATCAGTGAAGGAAAGATCTCTTGCTCCAGTTGAGTCGGCACAGGAACTGTAATGTATGTGTGAGATCATTGCTCTGGTGATAAAACCAGAGCGCTTTACACACTTCCCTTGCCTGATTCTATAAGTTTACAAGGGGGAGAGCAGGATCAGCCAGGTATTTCAGGTGATGCAGGGGGCCAAATTACACAGCACAATCTCTGTGCTTTATAACATGCAGTGGTTCTTAACCTGGGGGTCGGGACCCCCTCAGGGGTCAAATGATGATTTGCCAGGGGTCACTGAATCCTGGGCTGTTCCTGAAGCCCGCACCACACTCCCAGCCGTTTTGCGGCGGCCCAGCCGGGCTGTCCGTGCAGCCTGTGCCCGCCCACTCAGCCTCATCGCAGCCGCCCATTCAGTTCATGGCATGGCTGGGGGGCAGAGACTAGAGGTCAACTGTCTGGTGAGGAATGTAAAGTGGGAGGGGCTGGAGGAGACCCTATATCAGGCATGTCCAAAGTCCGGCCCGGGGGCCAAATGCGGCCCCCCTGTTGATTTAATGTGGCCCCCCTGGGGATTTGCATATACATATTGTTTGTGGCCCCCAGGGTCACAAAAGATATATACTGTATTTATTGGCGCTGCCTTGGAGGGGACAGGACAAGCGCCGTCAGATTACATGAAGAGAATCTCCTGTTTACTCAGCAGCGTCTCTATTGCAAGTCCTGTCTCCTGGGATGCCAGCGGACGACTGTTCTGTCTATCATAGGAGGCGGGACTTTGTATTAAAGAGGCCACAGAGTAAACTAGAGATTCTCCTGTTTGTAATCTGTCGGCACTCGTCCCGTCCCCTCCCTCTGCCCTCCGAGGCTGCAGATGGGCATCGATCAGGCTGCATTGGTTGCAATGGTAAGGCTGCATTCATGGCAATGGTAAGGCTGCATTTATGGCAATGGTAAGCCCGTGTGTGTTATACACCGATTAAATACGGTATATACAAATAACACCCCCAAGCTCATCCTTAGTCCTGAGCAGCGCTCTGGGATTCGTTGGGGCCACAAAAGAAATATATACAGTATATCCAAATAACACGCCCAAGCTCATCTCTTCCCCACAGCCACAAAGGCAAGCGAATTCTTGTTGAGCAGTGTATTAGTGCTCAGACGAACACAGACCGAATTTTAATGGTTCAAAGAATGTCAGGCAAAATAGTTCGGCCCTCACGCATGTTCACTTCATCAAATCTGGCCCTCTTTGAAAAAAGTTTGGACACCCCTGCCCTATATCCTGATTTCAGCATAGGTATCACTGCCAAGAGACACCACAAAGTCAGACACAGTGAGTAACACTACATGTTATTATAGTTGCCATTAAAAGTCCCCACTACAGCTCTCAGATCAGCAGATGACCTTGATCAAGAGCACCTAATTGGCTGATCAGAACTCCCCCCAGCATTGCCACTCCTCCCATTCTCCCCCCCCCCCCCCCACTACCAAGGAGTAAGAGAAGGAATAAAAATAGAGAATACATGGAAAGGAGAGGGAAAAGAACAAAGAAAAAGGGAGAGAGCGGGATGGGATGGGATGGGGGGGGGGGGGGGGACAAGAAGAAATTAGGATAGAGAGAGATAAAAAATTTCTTGTCTTGCCTTGGGTGCGGACAACCTACACTACGAAAATAATTTTACTTTTGGGGGTCCCCACAAATTGGGAAATTTTTATCAAGGGGTCACAGCACAAGAAGGTTGAGAACCACTGCTTTAAAGGAACATTTTTATTTATATATTTTTTATGGGTTACAAATGCTTTAACTTTCAAAACAGAATGACATTTTTAGTCTTATGAGGACCGTAGTCATTGACAGATGTGGTATGTGACTGAACTGGTCTCTTAAAGCGGGGGTTCACCCTATCGACAGGAAAAAAAAAATTTTTTTTTCTTTTACCTTTAAATCAGGCACTGTAGCGCGAGCTACAGTATGCCTGTCCCGAATTTTTTCCCCCCATACTCACCTTGTAGTCGTCCATCGAAGATACCGGGGAATGGGCGTGCCTCTGGAGACGGAGGATGATTGACGGCCGGCTCTGGCGCGTCACGCTTCTCCGGAAATAGCCGAAATAGGCTTGGTCTTCACGACGCGTGCGCATAGCCTGTGCGCACGCGCCGTGAAGAGCCGAGACCTACTCCGGCTGTCTTCGGGGAGAGTGACGTGCCAGGGCCGGCCGTCAATCATCCTCCCTCTCCATAGGCACGCCCATTCCCCGCGGGAGCCGGAATCTACGATGGACGACTACGAGGTGAGTACGGGGTTAAAAAAATCGGGACAGGCATACTGTAGCTCGCGCTACAATGCCTGTCTCGATGGTAACATCATGTGGGTCAGGGTGAACTACCGCTTTAAGTAGACAAGCTGACTGTGATCAGCTTTGGTAGCACTTTTCACTACCAATTTCCACAAGATTAGGCCTAATCTTCACAGTAATCTGCTCTTGAATTGTGCATCAGTATCGCCAGAAGTTAATTTCCTTAGATAAAGTAATTTATATTTAAGCGTGGTAAATAGGCATGGTTAAGGTAATGCCATCACAACTATGCTTTTGCAAGTTTATGAATTTTTATTCCTCAGTCATTGTAATTGTGCATGCTTTACTTCTAGGTGTTTTACCAGTTTATGTAGTTTACTTAAATGATAAGTGTGTATATATATATATATGTGTGTGTGTGTGTATATGTATATATATATATATATATGTATGTATGTATGTATGTATGTATGTGTGTGTATGTATGTGTGTGTGTGTGTATATATATATATATATATATATATATATATATATATATATATATTGCCGGTGTATAAGGCGACCGAGCGTATAAGACGACCCCCCCTAATTTTACAGTTTTTTGGTTTTTTTGCCTGTACTCACCGTATAAGACGACCCCCCCCCCCCCCCCCTTCTAAAGCTTCTGACGCTTCATATTTCTTCCTTCTAGAGCCAAATTCTTCTTCATACTTGCTGGAGCCAATCACGGCGAGCAATGTATTCTAGTAATGAATACAAAGCCTGCTTGGATTGGCAGAGGCTGGAACATCATCAGCCCATGCCTCTCAAAGCCAATCAGAGCAGGCTACTGATGCCGCGTACACACGGTCGTTTTTCGGCATGAAAAAAAATGACATTTTTAAAAACGTCATTTAAAATGATCGTGTGTGGGCTTCACAACGTTTTTCGGCTTCTGAAGAACGACAAAAAAAAAAAATTCCAACATGCTGCACAGCAAATACTGTGTGTGTGTGTGTGTATATATATATATATATATGTATGTATGTATATATAATATGAACATTTTATGAAAATCTTTTTTGCAGGTAAAATATGCATTTATTTTTGTGGCAGGAGCCTGTGAAGCATTTCAGCAGATCAGTAGTGCCATGCAGATCTGTCTGTGTATTGGCTTGCTCATACACAGCGTATACATTCTGACAGACTCGATGAACTATCACAGCACCATAAGTCATTGAAAACTTGATGTTGACAGCCGCAAAGGCTGCTGGACCTTGTAGTTTTCCATTCAGAGTACTGTGAATGAGTGACTTTTTCTGTTTTGGTTTTAAAACTGGCAGCGGACACAGGGAGAAGATTCCTGGTTTGCTGTCACGGCGTGGTTTGCGCAGGGGCAGGTATATTCATAACCTGTTACATGTTACACCCTGATTATGGGTGTAACATGTTATGAATGGTGAAGCTATTCTTTAATGTTAGGATAAACTCTTGGAGATCAAAGCTGGAAGGCCCCACAAGTGTCTGACCTAATGCAGTCTCCTAGGGGAGAAAAGTCTAGTTTATTTTTTTACAGATCTCCGTTGTATGATACTGGGGAAAGGGAAAAGGGTGCAGGCACGGTAATGGAGCATCACAACTTGACTATTGCAAGAATCTGAGGCCCCATACACACGACCGAGTTTCTCGGCAGAATTCAGCCAGAAACTCGATCGGAGCTGGATTCTGCCGAGAAACTTGGTCGTGTGTACACTTTTCAGCGAGGAACCCGTCGAGGAACTCGTCTGGCCGAATAGAGAACATGTTCTCTATTTCCTCGTTGTTCAATGAGGAAAGTCGGCCCGCCGAGATCTCGGCGGCTTCCACACTGAAAACTGAGTTCCTCGGACGTGTGTACGGGGCCTCAGTGGGAAAAAATCTTCATGGGTGACATATCTGAGAGCCACACCTACCCTTTTCAGGAAAAAAAGTTTTAGCTTGTTGGTAGCTAACCTAATGGTAACTGTGGCAACTTGCAACATTTTATTCTATAGAAGGCCATAAGGTCTCTAACACTAGCTTTTGAGCCTGCTTCAAAGGGTGTATTAACCTTTTGAGATGTGTTACTCCCATATTTAGGGTGGAACACGTAACCTGTTCCAACTCCTGCTGCCAGTTTCCCCTCACCCCCCTTTGGTGTTGGAGTGCGCAGGGATCTTCTCGCTGCATCCACTGTCACAATTTAAAAAAGGCATCGCTCTGCCATCTATTCAGTTTTCTGTGAATGAATTACAGCTACTCTTGTAGTTCTAAATGAACTGCAAGAGCACTGATGAGCGAGTTCAGTCATTCATTCAAAGTCCTGCAGATTTCAACAGGCAGCCCATATGACGGTATGGGCAAAAAGCTGCAGGGCTTGTCTTCAGAAGCCTGACCATTACAGGGGTGCAATGTTTTCTAGGCTCCTGCAGAATAAAATAATTCTTGAACTCCACACTCATGCAATGCAACCGTGCATTGCACACTGCTGTGGGGTGCTTGCAGAGCAGCCCTGTTCTTTTGAATGAGTCAAAGATTGGGTACAATTCTTGCTGCGGCCGCATAGCAGAGCATCTCAGCTGCGGCATATGTGTACACCCCTAGCCATTGCCTCTGCAGCTAAAGCGGTTAGAGTGTGGCTCAACCTTGGGGTTTTACCACCCCCCAGCTGCCAGTGTGAGCAAGCATTAAAACTTTTCCTGAAATATTGAGCTGCAAAGTTATGTAAGGAAGTTTGAGACTAGCCTTGGCCCTTTATTCAGTTTAAGTAGATCACCCTAAATTTACTGAATTGACACTAAACAGCCTTATAATAAGCATGTCTTGATAAATTCAAAGCACCATGTTTGACTTTGGTTTGCACATCTGTAGTCCGGCAATTGGCCTTGTAAGCAAGTTCTATATGTTGTTCCAGCCACATGAAATCAGATTAGAATTTCTATGCAAGAGTTTTTCTATAAATGTCTCGGGGCACCAAAATCGGGAAGCCTCTGCATGATTATCTTTAAAATAACTATTGCCAGATTAGTTTAAAGACTAAATTGGGTGCAATTGCGCACACAGCCGTGTGCGCAATGCGCCTTCTCAGTGCCCCGGCAATCTTCTGGGACATGTACCGTGTCCCAGGAGATTGCAGGGAGGGAGAGGGGAGGAGTCGCCTAGGCGCCCAAGAGGAAATGGGAGCTGCTTGTTTGCATGAATAGCCTCTTAGGCTGCATTCACACCTGAGCGTTTTGTAGCCTGAAGCTATAAGACGCTAGAGGGGAAAAATTCATTATTCTCTATGGAGATGGTTCACATCTCCACTCCAAAACGCCTGAAGTTAAACTCCTGAAGCTCAAACAAGTTCTGGACCCTTTTTTGTCACATGAATCGGTCTGATTTGGGCATTTTGAACGTTTGTATTCCCATAGAAACTAATGGAAACGCTCGATCCAAGCGTCTAGCGCAACAAGCGTTTCTACTGGCGTTTTGACGCTTTAATCTGTTCTGTGAAATAGAATATTCACCCAGGAAGAAGATAAAAAACATGGCAACAAATAATGCAAGAGATGAGCAATTTTCCTATTGGCTAAAATAAACGACAAAGTTCAAAAACGTCGGACAACGATGTGTGCAAACGCGCAAATACGTGTTAATACGTGTCACAGATTTTTTTTTATTATTGGCAAACTCTTCCTGTTACTGGCAGGAAAAAGTGACCATTTTCCCTGTTTGCCAGTAATAATACAGATTGTTGGACACGCACGCGTGCATGAGGTTGATAATCCTTGAACTAGATTGTAGCCAAAGTTTTATCACAATAGTCCTTCATAGATAACAGATCATAATTGCCATATATAGCAGAGGACACAAGATAAAAACTGGTCTTTATAATACCATTGCAGATGGGATGAATCCAGGGGGCAAGCCTAATGCGGTTGTATCTTTCACTCCATAAAATTTGCTTTTATAGACTTGTACTCATTGATTTCTTCTTGCTAGTACAGTGTACACCATACGGTTTTGTTTCTGACCAGTGGAAGCTGGGATTGAGTCACTGTGTTGAACGTTCAGGGATCTGATTTACTTCTTGCAGTTTTACAACTGCAGAATCCAAAACTCGCAGCGTGGAGCCAAATTTAGCTGCATGCTCTATGATTCATAGCAGCAAGTACATTTGGCATATGTCAGGAGCTGTTTAAAGGTTTTGTTAATACTTGAAAGAGAACACACATGATATATTTAGACTCTGATCACTTTTTTGTGGCTACAAATAAAACAGGATGGTGGAAGGTGTTTAGTAACTCCAGGCTGTTCAACTCGGTCTGGGAAACACCGTAGTTAGTGATTTTTATGAAAACAAGTGTGAACCATATCGACCAGTCATGTTTTTAAAGAGGAGCTTCAGTCAGGTATGTGACAAGTCGGCATCTACAAAAACATTTAGCTGCTTATTTTTAATAAACACTCTCCTACCCAGGGATCCAGCTCTGTGCTCGCCTAAGTCCGTCTTCAGTGCCCAGCGCCAGCATCTTAACTTTGGGCAGCCAGCTGCGACTCCTTGCAGCTGCACAGTTGGCCACTTGCTGTGCAAGCAGCGCTGTAATTTGTTAAAGGTTCGGCCGCATTCTGGGACCTGTGATGGGAAGGGGTGAGGAGACCTTCGCTTTGATCACCTACCAATCTTTGGGGAGTATTAAAAAGGGCAGAACCTCTACTTTTGGGTTGGAGCAGAAGGGAAAACTGAGTGATAAGCAGTGTTTGATTGCTCAGTTCTCAGTGTAGAGGCAGTGGGGGGGGAAGATGCAGCATCAGATCAATGCTGCACCCATTGGCTCCTCCTACTGTCAATCAAACTCTGTGACAAGGGAACATTGGGGCGGAGCTGAGCTACGTTGTCTGTGTCAATAGACGCAGGCAGGGTGGCTCAGGAGTGAGCCTGCATGAGTCACTATAGAAAGTGACTTTCTATGGGGGCACTTGCCGAAGTGTAAGAGCCAGGAATGTTGGCAGGGGACCCAAAAAGAGAAGAATCGGGCTGCCCTGTGCAAAACCTTTGCACAGTGCAGGTAAAAATGTAAAGCTTTGATGTTCTTAAAATGTATGTCAATTACTTTAAATCTCTCTACAAGCAAGTCTGCTACAGGGCTCTTCTTTTCATTGGATGTTTAGCAACGTTTTTAGGTAACCGATCATTTTTGTATTTTTTTTCCCAGCATCTGAAGCAATGTGGAGTTTCTCACAAAATCTTAGGTGTGTGTGTGTGTGTTTGTTTTTTTTTTTTTTTCCTTTAAATGTTTGAGGACATGCAGGGCCTTGTCACATTGCTTTTGTCAACTTTCTGTAAATGAGTTCTTGTTTGCTATATACTAGTGCACATATTTCTCACTCATGCACAGAGAGCCCCTCTCTCAATTAATCCTTTGTTCGGTTTTCTATAGTGCATTGCAGATAAACATGAGGCTGCAGAACTGCGTAGTGCAGGCCATTTAGTTAATGCTGGTTACACAAGGCAATCTCAGTGGATATTCTGCACCTTTAGCCAATTTAATACTTAGTTGTGTGTTTTTTAAATCTTTTGATTTTTGCTCCGTTTTCTTTTTCTCAGGTCTGAACATGTCTACAGATGGGGGGTTTGGTGCAGGGAACTCTGATGCACAGCAAAGCTTGCAGTCGTTTTGGCCAAGGGTGATGGAAGATATTCGCAACCTTACAGTGGTACGTAGAAAATATTCTTTGTGTGTGAGATACACACACATTTAAGAGTACAGTAACTATTCAGTAACAATTTTACATTATTGTCACACTAGAAAGTGTGTGGGGGTTTTTTCTTTTTTTTTTTTTTTTTTTTTTTTTGCTGTCCCATAATTAAATTATTTTATTGTTGAGATATGTAAATTCCCCCCTCTAGTGATCTGTAAAGCAGAGAATGTGATTAGGCCTGCAAAAAGTGTGTCCTTGTAGAGATCGTTTGACTTTGTGTCAATGCTTTGAGAGATGCAGTAAAGTCCAGTCATTTTCCTGTATTAGTAGAAGAGTCTTAGGCTGCCCCCCCCCTCTATGTAGATGACTGTTTGCAACTTGAAAATAGTAAAGTTTTAAGCAGTCTGCACACTGGGGGAGCTTTTTTCGACATTCTGGTGTTTTTTAAGGGGTGCTTTGGCAAATTGCCCAGAAATTGTATACAAGCCAGCGGGTGGATCAAGCCTGCCTTTTAGTTACACAAAGCCACTGATTTTCATTGTACACCATTACGACCTTCTAGCCGCTGGCATTCTAACAACCAATAACATCAGTTGATGAGGATGTCTGTCAGCTGTACAGCATCCTTATTTGCCCCTCCCCTGATCCAGTCCATCAGATTGGGGTCAGATTAGCTGAGCTGTCGAGCAAAACTGAGGAAGAAGAGATGAGCTGGAATGCTAGTCAGTGCCAGTGTGCAAAGGTGCATTTGCTTTTGATAAATTAATTGCCTCTAATGTTATCCTATGTGTGTAACTGTTGCAGTGTAATGTAAAAATTTGAATGGGCGTTCTTTGAGACTGTTTATAATTTAAAAGGGTGCCTTGACTGAAAAAAGTGCTTTGGCTAAATCTGACATAATGGCAATCCAAGCATTTACTGACCACTCTTTGAGTAGGGGGGCAAATAGGACTGTTTCTTCATGGGTTTATGCATGTACAGTACAGCTACAGCTTTTAAACTATAGCCTCTTTCATCCCTGCCAAACAGCATTTCAACAGGTAGTTTAGGTAGGAAAGTGTAATAGCGGCTTACACACACTTAACATGGAAAGTCTTTGACAGGCCCTATTTTTGGAAAATGTAAAGCCAGTCTCGCACATCTGTATACTGCAAGGGCCTACCAGATTTTGGATAGAAGTGGTATGGATTGTTTAAAAAAGTCTTTGCACTGCCTAGTTTATTGGTACAGTAAAACCTTGGTTTGAGAGCGTTTTTGCAAGACTAGCACATTTTTTTAATAAATTTTGACTTGTTATACAAGCGATGTCTTTATAAGAGTTGCGTCATGTCACAACAGAGTATAAAATGGAGAAGAGGCGCCTCTAAGAGTAGCAATACGGTTACATTTAAATGAAGGTACAACATTTAGAAACTCACATGGTTTATGATTAAAACTGACACATCCAAGTATGCAGGCATCTGGGGTAAAGCTGTCCACATAGACCATTCTCTTCACTGCCATTGATGTCATCCCTTCCATGAGCAGGTTCAAGCCTCGCTTTCAGATCGCTTTACTGCAAGGTAGTCTTCCCAGTCACGATTGCAGACTGACGGCGGTGAGAGCCAGTGGCGAGGTGGACAGCTTTTCCCCCGGATACTTAGATGTGCCTCTTTTAATCAACCATGCGAGTTGCTAAATGTTGTACCTTCATTAAATTTAACCATATTGCTACACTTAGAGGTGCCTCTCTTCTCTTTTATATCCTGCTGGATTTTGCTAATCTCCTTGGGGAGCTGCCATCTGTGGATGGACATTTTATGGTTACACAACATATCACATTCCTATAATCTTTTTATATGGACTAAAAAACTGAAGGACTTATGAATAAATTGTTGTGGAACGAATCATTTGAGTTTCCATTTTTTCTTATGGGATATACAAGTGCTTTGGATTACAAGCATGCTTTCGGAAAGAATTATGCTTGCAATCCAAGGTTTTACTGTATTTAAATAAAAAAAGTGTGTTGAAATAATATTGTACAGAATTTATATAGTGCCAACAACAGTTTGTGTAGCACTTTACAAAATAAAGGGAGACAGTAGTGACCACCTTAAGAACTGCACTTGAAAGCACTGTTGGGCCCCTTTCACACGTGTGGAAGATTCGTTTCGTAAGATAAAGCGGAGTTCCAGACGTTTTTGTGTTAAGTCAGCAGCTACAAAAAGTGTAGCTGCTGACTTCTAATAAACACACTCGCCTGTCCCACGATCCAGTGATGCGGCCACCTGAACTCTCGGTTTTCTCCCCAGTGCTGGCATCACAAGTGTGGGCACCCGGTTGTGACAGCTTGCAGCTTCATAGCTGGGCATGGTGCGTTTCGCGCTACACCTCTTCAATCACCAGGCAATGTTCAGGGACCTGTGACGTGTCCCAGAAGATTGTTGGGGCGGGGAAGAGGAGAACTTCCGCTCGAGTCGCTTTAGGTCACTTTAAAAAAAAAAAAAGATAGTTTGCATCAGTCTTATCATTTTTTTTTTTTCATACAGTAATATTTTGTGTAGCAGTTTTTCAAACGCAATTTTTTTTTTTTTTTTTAAGGAAAAAGAAAAACTTTTTTAGACCCCTTTCACACTTATACGACTTGTCCCATGATTTTGTACTGCAAAATCGCATGAAAAGTCATTCTCCATGATTTTCAATCACTACCATTCATATTGGCACGACTTTAAGTCGTGCTGACTTCAACGTAGTTCCTGCACTACTTTTTTTTTTTTCTGAAGTCTGATCATGAAGTACCCATGCCGTTTAAAATAAAAAAAAAACTCCCCCCTCAAGATTTATACCACACAGTGCCTGGTATTGTCAGGGATCGAAGTCGGATCCAAAGTGGTACGACTGTCGTGTCGTACCAGTGTGAACCCAGCCTTGAGCTCTTTAGATTGGATGAAGTGTGCAATTTTCAAGTCTTGCCACAGATTCTCAATTGAATTTAGGGCTGAACTTTGACTGGGCCATTCTGATAGATGAATATATTTTTATCTAAACCGTTCCATTGTAGCTTTGGCTGAATGTTTAGGGTCGTTGTCCTGCTGGAAAGTGAACCTTGGCCCCAGTCAAGTCTTTTGCAGACTCTAACAGGTTTTCTTCCAAGATTGCCCTATATTTAGGTCCATCCATCTTCCCATCAACTCTGACCAGCTTCCCTGTTAAAGAAAAGCATCCCCAGAACATGATGCTACCATCACCATGTTTCATGGTGGGCATGGTGTGTTTTGGGTTATGTGCAGTGTTTAGTTTTTGGCCATATACAGTCTTTTTTTGCTTTAAAGGGCTCTTTCACACGGAGCGGATCCGTATTGATCCGTTAGCCCGTTTGGCTCAGCAGGGATTCCTCCGTTAATCCCCGCTGAGCTGTCGGCGGACCCCGCACACAGTGCAGAGACCGCCCTGTCTCTCCTCCGCTCTCCCCTATGGGGAATCGGATGAATACGGATCGTCTGTCCGTATTTATCCGATCCGTCAGACGGAAGAAAAATAGGGTTTTCTTCCGTCTGAAAAACCGGATCCTGACGGAGGCGGGTGATTAAGGACGTTAGCGGATGCTCCATCCGCTAATGGCTGTGATCCCATAGGGAACCATTGTAAATCCGTAAACGGACTTATGAAAAGCGGACCGTTCGTCCGCTGGTGTGAAAGGGCCCTTAGGCCAAAAAATAATAATTTTGGTCTCGTGTGACCAGAGGACCACCTTCTACATATTTTCTGTGTCCCCCACGTAGCTTCTCGCAAACTACATATGGGACTTTTTATGGCTTACTTTTAACAATGGCTTTCTTCTTGCCACTTCTAAAAAGGCCAGATTTGTGGAGTGCAGGACCAATAGTTGTCCTGTGGACAGATTCTCCCACCTGAGCTGTGGATCTCTGCAGCTCCTCCAGAATTACCATGGGCCTCTTGGCTGCTTCTCCGATTAATGCTCTCTTTGCCCGGCTTGTCAGTTTAGTTGGGTGGCCATGTCTTGGTAGGTCTGTAGTTTTGCAAAATTCTTTCCATTTTCGCATGATGGATTGAACAGTGCTCTGTGAGCTGTTCCAAACTTGTGTATTTTTTTTATTTTTTTGTGTGTTTTTTTTTTATTTTTTATAACCTAACCCTGGTTTAAACTTTTCCAACTTTATAACTGACCTGTCTGGTATGTTCATTGGCCTTCATGATGCTGTCTGTTCACTAACAAATCTCTGAGAGCTTCACAGAACAGCTATATTTATACTGAGATTAAATTACACACAGGTGAACCCTATTTACTAATTGGGTGACTTCTGAAGGCAGTGCACTTGTTTGCACTTGTAGTGCAAAGTGGATTTGCCTTTAGTAGATAACCCCCCCCCGTGTCTCTAATAGGGGCACAGGGTAAATGAGAACCCCACTATGATCTGTGCTAGTCATACTCTATGGTGTGTGTGTATATTGTGTGTTGTGTACTAATTGCTGTGATAGTCTGGGGTGTGACTATTCTACTGTGGCTGTCTGCTTTAAATATTATGGGAATGTGTAAGTGTGTTTGCTGTGAGAAAAGAGGGAGGGGGTCTCCTCCAGAAGCCCCCCTGCTGATGAGACATTTTAACCCACTCTGTTTTCCAAGGGTGGGGGGGAAAGAGTCTGAGTTATTTTATGTGTTGTGGCTGGTGACTGGGTGCTGCTGCTGCTGCAGATCGTCCTTTCATCATACACCAGATCTGTGTCTACGGATGAATACCTGGAGGTCAGGCAGCAGATTTGGGGAAGACACTGGATTAGAGCCCTCCAGATTGCTGGTATGCAACAGGGCAAGTGCTTTCCATCCCCAGAGCAGCAGGCCAGTGAACAACGGGAGTTACGTATGCACTTCCTGGGAGAGCTGCCCCAGGAGCAATGAGTGAGTGAGTTGGACAGGCTGGTTCAGCAGGAGATAGAGCTGGACAATCTGTATCTGGCTCTGCAATGGCATGCAGAGCAGGAATATTTAGGGGAGACAACCAGAATGCTCTCCGGAGGCATATGACTTTGGTGGCCCTGAATAGCTGTGTGAGAGCCTTGCAGATTGTTTTGTGTTTGGCGATGAAGAGGAACCTACCCTTGAAGACCTGGGAGAATACAAAGAGGCTATGCTCAGTCTTGCAGCAGTCTCGGAGCTTAGACCTAGACTAATTGCTAAGGAAGGAACAGCATCTGAAAAGGGCATACAGGGAACTGCTAGAATGCGTTAAGCAGCATGCCAGAGAATCGGCAGTGAAAACTGGAGATTGCCATCTCCAAAGCTGAAGTGCTGACAACATTACAGAGTACTGCTAGCCTCTGCCCAACACCAACAGCAGCTTCAGCCTCCCTGAGAGAAGAGGCAGTTGGCCTTTCTCCCACAATACTGAAAGACATGGGATCTTCTGCCAGCAGCATCTGTGGCATCACCAGAAACTTCTGCAGCTGAAGCGCAGAGTGTACAGCTTGTATAACCGTGTAAATTTGCTGTCCCTTCAAAATATCTAAACCGCTGGCAACTCAAGTGAGTACACCCCTAAGTGAAAATTTCCAAATTGGGCCCAAAGTGTCAATATTTTGTGTTGCCAACATTATTTTCCAGCACTGACTTATTCCTCTTGGGCATGGAGTTCACCAGAGCTTCACAGGTTGCCACTGGAGTCCTCTTCCACTCTTCCATGACGACATCACGGAGCTGGTGGATGTTGGAGACCTTGCACTCCTCCACCTTCCATTTGAGGATGCCCAACAGATGCTCAATAGGGTTTAGGTCTGGAGACCTACTTTGGGAGTCCATCACCTTTTACCCTCAGCTTCTTTAGTAAGGCAGTGGTCATCTTAGAGGTGTGTTTGGGGTCGTTATGTTGGAATACTGCCCTGCGGCCCAGTCTCCGAAGGGAGGGGATCATGCTCTGCTTCCGTATGTCACAGTACATGTTGGCATGTATGGTTCCCTCAAAGTACAGTAGCTTCCCAGTGTCTGCAGCACTCGTACAGCCCCAGACTGACACTCCCATCACCATGCTAGACTGTAGGCAAGGCACACTTGTCTTTGTATGTTATTTGTTTGCCGCCACACAAGCTTGACACCATCTGAACCAAATAAGTTTTATCATGGTCTCATCAGACCACAGGACATGGTTCCAGTAATCCATGTCCTTAGTCTGCTGGTCTTCAGCAAACTGTTTGCAGGCTTTCTTGTGCATTCTTTAGAAGAGGATGACAGCAATGCAGACCAATTTGATGCAGTGTGCGGCGTATGGTCTGAGGCACTGACAGGCTGACCCCCCACCCCTTCAATATCTGCAGCAACGTTGGCAGCACTCATACATCTATTTCTCAAAGACACTTAGCATGTGCACTCAACTTCTTTGGTCGACCATGGCGAGGCCTGTTCTGAGTGAAACCTGTCCCGTTAAACCTCTGTATATTCTTGGCCACCTTGCTGCAGCTAATTTTCTGGGTCTTGGCAATCTTCTTATAGCCTAGGCAATCTTTATGTATAACAACCAATATTATTTTTTATAGTTCTTTGTCATAAGGTACCATGTTGAACTTCGAGTGACCAGTATGAGAGAGTCGGAGCGATGACACCAAATTTAATACGCCTGCTCCCCCATTCACACCTGAGATCTTGTAACGCTAACAAATCGCATGACACTGGGGAGGGAAAATGGCTAATTGGCATACTCACATTTCTTAAAGCGGTAGTTCACCCCCCCCCCCCGACACATTTTACCATCGAGACAGGCATTGTAGCGCGAGCTACAGTATGCCTGTCCCGATTTTTTTTAACCCCGTACTCACCTTGTAGTCGTCCATCGTAGATTTCGGCTCCCGCGGGGAACGGGCGTGCCTATGGAGAGGGAGGATGATTGACGGCCGGCCCTGGCACGTCACTCTCCCCGAAGACAGCCGGAGTAGGTCTCGGCTTTTTACGGCGCCTGCGCACAGGCTATGCGCACGCGTCGTGAAGACCAAGCCTATTTCGGCTATTTACGGAGAAGCGTGACGCGCCAGAGCCGGCCGTCAATCATCCTCCGTCTCCATAGGCACGCCCATTCCCCGGTATCTTCGATGGACGACTACAAGGTGAGTACGGGGGTAAAAAATTCGGGACAGGCATACTGTAGCTCGCGCTACAATGCCTGATTTTAAGGTAAAAGAAAAAAAATTTTTTTTTTTCCCGTCGATGGGGTGAACCCCCGCTTTAACAGCGGTTTGGAAATTAATGTCTGTGTTGAGTTATTTTTAGGGGACAGCAATTGCCACAGCTGGAGCCAGCTAGAAGCTTGACCTTTTTAATGTCACAGAAATTGGACCTAAGCACCTACAACACTAAATGAAGTGTGCAAATATTCCAATGGAAAGTTATTGTGCACTGGACATATGAAAGTATACACTGAAAATCCAATATTTGCCTCTGTAATATCCTATTGTCTCCATTTTGGTGGGGTGGGGGGTTCTTGTGCAATAGCAACATCCATCATCTGCACCCTGTGTGGCCAGACAACCACAGACAGGCATAGGAAGCCATAAAATGTAGCAGGTGGGACATTTTCTGACTCTTAACTTTGTCTTATAACTGTTGTTATCCAGTATATAGTTTTCCTACTTTGGACTAGGGATGAGCTTCGAGTCGAACTCATGTTCGACTCGAACATTGCCTGTTCGGCGAACAACGAACAATTAGGGGTGTTCGCGGCAAATTCGAAAAGCCGCGGAAAACCCTGTTAAAGTCTATAGGAGAAATCTAAAGTGCTAATTTTAAAGGCTAATATGCAATTCATTGTCCTAAAAAGTGTTTGGGGACCTGGGTCCTATCCCAGGGGACATGTATCAATGCAAAATAACGTTTTAAAAAACGTAGTTTTTTCGAGAGCAGTGAATTTAATAATGCTAAAAGTGAAACAATAAGTGAAATATTAAACATAAAGTTAGCATGTGAAATATCGCATGTTTCCCGTACATAGAACTGTCCCTGCACAGTGTCATTTCTGAAAGGGAAAAAAAGTCTTTTAAAACCGGCTTTGCGGCTATAATGAATTGTCGGCTCTGGCAATTCAGAGAGAATTCATTCATAAAAAAAAAATTGCGTGGGGGGGGGGGGGGGGCCCCCCCAAATTCCATTACCAGGCCCTTCAGGTCTGGAATGCATATGAAGGGGAACCCCGCCGTCAATTTAAAAAAAAAAAGACGTGGGGTTCCCCCCAAATATCCATTCCAGACCCTTCAGGTCTGGTGTGGATTTTAAGGGGAACTCCACCCCAAATTAAAAAAAAAAAAATTTTCCCCCAAAAATCCACACCAGACCCCTTATCCGAGCACGTTAACCTGGCCGGCCGCAGAAAAGAGGGGGGGGACAGAGTGCACCCCCCCTCTCCTGAACCGTACCAGGCCACATGCCCTCAACATGGGGAGGATGTCCCCATGTTGATGGGGACAAGGGCCTCATCCCCACAACCCTTGCCCGGTGGTTGTGGGGGTCTGTGGGCGGGGGACTTATCAGAATCTGGAAGACCCCTTTAACAAAGGGGACCCCCAGATCCTGGCCCCCCTATGTGATTTGGTAATGGGGTACATTGTACCCCTACCATTTCACAAAGGAAGTGTAAATAGTTGGAAAAAACACACACCGTAGAAAAGTCATTTATTAATTTAAAAAAAAAGAGAAAAAAATCCAGCGGTGGTAATCTACTCGGTCCCTGCTCCAACGTTGTCTGTATACAGCGACAGGTGATCTCCGGTCCAGCGATGAGAAGATCCATCTATCCAGAGGGGTGGAGTTCCCCTTAAAATCCACACCAGACCTGAAGGGCCTGGTAATGGAATTTGGCGGGACCCCCACGCTATTTATTTTTTATGAATGAATTCTCTCTGAATTGCCAGAGCCGACAATTCATTATAGCCACAAGTCCGGTTTTAAAAGACTTTTTCCTTTCAGAAATGACACTTTGTGCAGTGACCGTTCTAAGTGCAAAATTTCACATGCTGACTTTACACCCCCCCTAGGTACGAAATTTAAAGGAATATTTCACTTTTATTGTTTCACTTTTAGCATTATTAAATTCACTGCTCCCGAAAAAAATGCTGTTTTTAAAACCCAGGTCCCCAAACACTTTTTAGGACAATAACTTGTATATTAGCCTTTAAAATTAGCATTTTAGATTTCAAATGTTGGAGTCCCATAGATTTTAACAGGGTTCTAAAGTTCACACGAACATTTGGTGTGTTCGCAAGTTCTGGTGCGAACCGAACAGGGGGGTGTTCGGCTCATCCCTACTTTGGACACCACTGGGTCTATTCCCACATGGTCAAATTTAGTGTCCCTGCCTAGCCTGCACACCCCTATTTTACAATAAACCTGCAAGGATAGAAATGTGAGCACTTTTTCTGCTCACTTGCTTATAAAGATGCAGGTAAGGGGCATTGTCCTCTGTCTAGTGACGCACTAAACTGAAACATTTATTGAATTTTTTTTCAACTTTCCTGGCTGCTTGCTTGTCGCAGTTAGTGATTTATTCGTTTATGAAACTATGATCGGTTTGACACCCCTATAGCCAGCTAATAATGGCAATAGAAGCTTTCTTCCTTTTTAACCAGATTTGGTGTGTTTTTAGATTATTTTTAGGGTCTGATCCAATTTATTAGCTCATTGACACTTGTATATCTGCCTCCTGCCTTTGTTGGGGTTGTTGAGTGTACATCTATCTAAATATGTTTAATTTGGATAAGTTTATTTTAAATTGAATTGCTTTTTACCAATAACTCCTGCCCAGTAAGCAGTGTAGATTTTTACCACTGCAATAAATATTAAGGGCCCTCCAGATATGCTCATCAGACTACTGAAGATAGAAAGGGGTTTGTGGGACTTTGAATGAGCCACAAGACACGTGGTAGAAGATGTAAAATTGTCTAATTGTCATATAAACTAAGCATATGATACATGGTGGAATATGAGTATTTTTTTTCTGTGTACAAAGCAAAGGCATCATACTAAAGTGTATGTGTGAGATATAAATGTGCACATCTGAAATCGCATAGTGTCCCATGGAAATGGTGTTTGTGTGTTTGTGTGTGTTTGTGTGTGTGTGTGTTTGTGTGTGTGTTTATGTGTTATGTATGTATTTCTGCTTATCAGGTATGCTTTGTTTATATACCAATTTTACAATTTCTTCTACCACATGTCTTGTGCCTCACTGAGTCTCACAAACCCCTTTCTTCTAATTTGGTGATGGAGGTGCATGTTATCATGCGCCTCATTTAAAGTTCCAAAACCCCTTTTTGCTTTCTAGAATGCAGACTACTTGCAGTCCAAACAAGAAGTCTGGGCTAAACGCCCAATATACATGGAAGCAAAAACACATTGTCGCATATAAACTTTTATGATTGTATGAGATGCAAGTTAGAGGGTTCTTTTAAAAGATAATTTTAAAAAGACAATCACGACTTCTAACAAGTGTATTCTATTACTGTGTATTACTGTCCCCTCCGTGACTCCCAACTTTAACAATGTTGCTCTATTAAAGGCTGTTTATACATTTAATATTGTGTCTGCAGTGCACAGGATGCTCTTGCCCAACAAGTCATATTGTATTTAATGCCAAAAAATGTATTTATCAACCCATAAATTTATACTGGAAGCCTGGAACCCTAAAAGTTTACCTTTTTGTTGGATTGTTTTTGCAGTCACTGCTGATTTTGGACAGATTGCTTTACTGGAATCAAATCTGATATTTCCACAGACTGTCTATTGGGATCTAAGAGCCCTCATTGCCTTAAACTTGTTTCTCCTAAATACTTAGTGGCAGCTGAAGCAGCGTCTGCAAAAATGTAATGCGTGTGCAATTAAAGGTTTATTCAGCACAACAGAGCAAAGTATGGAGACCAACTGGAAATCTTGGTGATCAATTTACAGTAAATTGTATATTTGAACTTACTCCTTGGGGTTTAGAATTCCAGCATGTGAGATGTTGGGTATGGTTAAAAGAAAAATGTCTTGATCAAAAAATAATTGTAATCCCTGTATTAACACTGAAAATAGAGTAAAAAAAAAAAAGTTCTCTATTCTGATCTTAAGTATGGGTTTTTCTTGATCCACAGAAAGATTTCCGGGTCCAGGAACTTCCATTGGCTCGCATAAAGAAGATAATGAAACTTGATGAAGATGTTAAGGTAATTTTTCTATTTGTTCCATGTGCTGCCCTGCTTCTGTTTTTATCCGGACATTAGTTATTAACTTCCTTTTGTAAAATTGCCATCGGAAAGTCAGCAACCAGTGTTGATTTCGTCGACCAAAAACGACTAAAATACAACTAAAACGCCATTTTAGTCATATGACTACATTTGAAATGTGACTTCAAAATTAACACTGGTCTGTAGTGCATGTTCTTTCCTCAATACCATAAATAATTGTCCTAAAATTGTCCTGCCATTTAAAAACATTCTGGGATTTGTAGGCCTCCACATCTCTATATATTGTATTTTTTTCGTTTTAACCTTTTGCTGGTCCTCTTCTGCTCTAATTTCCCTCAATGCCTTTGTATAAACTTGATACATTTCCTCATTAAAGGGGATAAGTTTCTCCTGAATTTCACTAATTTCTACTTGTAGCTTGGCTGCCTTAGTTTTCTTCGTAGCTACCACAAACTCAAGGAACCCAAGGCCAGCATTGTTGAAATAGTGGAACCATTCCTTCAGTTTTTTATTTTTATCAGGATAGACGTTCCAACGTAAACTTATTGGAATCTTATCCTTTCTACACCTTTCTAAAAAATACTACGTCCCAAGATGTGTGCAATTCTGCCACTAGTAAATTTTTGAGCCCCCTGAAAATGCCTCTCATTCCATTGGGCTCAGGGTCAGTATTATCAAAAATTTTCCTCAGGGATGATCCTTCTGTTTATATCCATCCAAGCACATCAGGGATTGCAGCTAGAAAATGGTATTTCTGCATTAAGAATAAAATAAAAATTCCTGCGCTTTTCCCTTTACCACGCAAAGCAAATGAATGCAAATGTATTCACAAATAAGCTGCAACCAATAAGTTTGAACACAAGACTAAAAAAAGTAAGTTACTGTTAAACCATCCTAATATGTATTTTTGTCAGTCTGGTCAGCACTCATAAAAATTGCCAGTGGATATTCATTTTAAGGGGGCGTGTCCGGATGGCAGAGAGAGCAGACGTGTGAGACTTCAGCTCTGTCTTCCGAGTGGCATCCTGCAGGCATCCTAAATCCGATTTGCACCAGACCAACTTCTAAATGCTCCCCACGGTAGTGGGAACATTCCAAGCTGGCATCCATGGTGAAATAGGCGCCACCCGTGCCAGTATCCCTGGCGGAACAGCTGGCCCGATTCAGATGCCAAGATGGCTCTAGGACACAAGCAGAGCAGCACGGCATGCTGCTGCAGCCACCCATCTCCACTCCTCACAAGAAATCACAGGCTCTGGTGAGTAAAAACCCCTGCTCCCCACAGTGCACAACCAGACCCCCTGCAGTGTCAGGACTCTCCCATAGACAGTGAGGATGGCTCAGGCCCTGATTCTCCTCCTGCTGAGCCCACCCTGGCCTCCATCATGCATGCTATACAGGACTGCAAGGCCTCTCTCACTGCACAGATTGCATCAGTCCACGTGGACTTTTCTCTTCTAAAGCAAGATGTGCAAAATTTAAGGGAAAAAGCTGGGGAGGCTGAAGAACGTATTGGCTTCCTTGAGGCTGTTGTCCACCCCTTAGCTGTTACGGTGAGGGACCCAACGGGGGAAATGGCGGCCCTCCGCGCCAAAAATCGACAATTTGGAAAATCGTTCGAGGAGGAACAACCTCCGCTTCGTTGGTTTCCCTGAAAGGGCGGAGGGCTCCCACCCAGAAAAATTCCTATATAATTGGCATTTTTGGGACTGACGCACCATCCTTTTCACATGTCATTGAGCGTGCCCACCGCACCCCTCCGCGTCCCCCACCTTCTGGAGCACCCTCACGATCCATTATAGAAAGGATCCTCAACTTCCAAGACAAAGTTGCTATTGTGCGCCTGGGGTCCACTTAAATACAATGGCAACACCACCTCGGTGTTCCATGATTTTTCAGCAGATGTCCAGCGACAACGCACCTCCTTTGTGGCAGTGAAGGCCCGCCTGCGTACGGATGGCCTCTCCTACGCCATGCTTTTTCCCCCGCCAAGCTGCACATCATTTGAGGTTAAAGCGCACTTCTACAACAACCCCAAGGAGGCTATGGCCTGGCTCAATAATCGATACAGAGTTCTTCCTAAGCACAGGGCTGCCTAATATCTTTGGTCCTGGGCCCCTGCATTCTCCTCTGTTTACCTTGAACTGATTATGGATATGTCCATCCTTCCATTTTGGAGAACTCCTTTACCTTGACTGCACTCTCTGATCCGGATTTTCATAAAGGTATGGTACGCCTCCCTGCAATAGGCCTGAGAACTATTACCCTGCCATCTTTAATCCTAATAGACTGAACTTCCTCCTTATTAACAGGCCTATTCCCCCTACAACTTCTGCCAGTTGTTTACTCTGCAATCTTCTGCATCCGCTGTTGGACTGTGATGCTTTTCACCCCTACAATGCTGCTCGGGAGTCACTCTGCACTCCACTACATCCCCCATACCAGTTAGTGGCGAGGCCACGGTACAGCTCTCCCTCAGTTCAAGGAGGGGGGTTTTCGTTTTAGGGATCCAAGGCTCGCTATGTTGAGGTTGGTCAAGCTGGGAGGGGGCAAGGGATTTTAGCTAGACTTTCTGGGACTTTGTTGGCGTGTTTTTTTTTTTATTTTTTTCTTTTTGCACTTTTTGACTCCTATATTTTTTTCTCAGGTTGCTGCCTATGGCGGACTATATATATATTTTTTTTATTTAATTGCTGGCTCATGATGTCCTGATGGCAGATCCACGCACTTTTTATTTTTTATTTTTTTTACTCATGTGCCATTTATATTCTTGTATGCATGTAACTTTGTGCTTATTTACTACTGTGTTTTACAATGGCAAAGCCCCTAAGGATAGACTCCTGGAATGCTAGCGGTCTGAATGCACCCCAGAAGAGATCCCTGGTCTTTTCAGTATTAAAAAAAAATGTCGCCCGCACATCATCTAAGAGGCTCACCTCATGGGCTTTAAAACAAGGGCCCTAAAACGCCCGTGGTTGTCTAACTCCTATCATACCACTCATACTAATTACTCCAGGGGGGGGGGGGTTTCCATCCTAGGTACAAGTTGAAACCGACCCAGACGGGCGGTTTATTCTTACTTTGCACATTTTTACTGTGACCTTTACCCTGGTGAACATTTATGTGCCCCCCCATTTTCGGTGGAGGTACTCTCTAGACTGTCACTTCAGCTGCTGACTAGACCCCCTGGCCCCTTACTTTATGTGGGGGACTTTAATGCTATATTAGATCCAACTATGGACCGCCTGGGTGGTGGAGGTAGACCCTTTGCCTCTTTTCTAGACTGGGCACAGGTTCATGGGCCTTACAGAGATGTGGCGATGGCAACATCCGGATGTACGCCACTTTTCCTGTCACTCTGATTCTTTCCACACCATGTCCAGACTAGATATGGCGTTTGCTCCGGCTGAGACCCTCCCTGTTGTCTCTGCCGTTTCATATCTGCCTAGAGGGGTTTCTGATCATGCCTCTCTCTCTCTCTGTGGACCTCCTCCACCTGCTATTTGGCGCCTGAACTCATACTGGTTGGAGGACGAGTTAGTGCAGGGAGAGAATGCAGGACAGGCATCACAAACTATTGGAGGGATAATCTTGGAAAAGTAGACCCTTCCACTGAATGGGACGCATTTAAGACAACTCTAAGGGGCACTTTCATGTCCATCACAGGGTTCTTGCGCAAAAATAACCAGATGCTTACAGAAGAACTTGAGACTGTTATGGTACGTGCTGAGTCTGCTTATGCCTCTAACTCTGCCTCCGACACGAGGCACGAGGCAGATGTTAGATCTCACGCAAAAACGCATGTTGCATGCCACACAAATCGTTTGAACATGGTAATAAAGCCGGACATCTCTTGGCATATCTGACTAGACCTGACCACTCCCATTTTCATCCCACGTATCCTTACTGCTCAAGGCCCCATCAGTGACAACCCAGGGGATATCCTAGACTCCTTTATAACCTTTTACAAAGATCTGTATACCTCCTAGGGTTGACTTCGATGACTCCCAATTGAATGACTACTTAGCTGACATATCTCTCCCCTCGTCAACTGAGGGGCGTGATGTGCTGGATGCACCTATCTCGGTTGAGGAAATTGCTGCAGCCATTTCACAAATACCTGCACATAAGACTCTGTGCTTAGACGGTTTCCCGACTGAATGGTACTCACAATTTAAAGACCTTTTGCGAACCTATAACAAAGCTCTAGATGTTGGAATTCTCTCCCCCCCCCCCCCAACGATGCAAGGAGGCTTTGATTGTACTTCCATTAAAACCCTGTAAGGAACCACTTAAATGCAAATCTTACCGTTCAATTTCTCTTATTAATGTGGACGTTAAGATTTTGGCCAAAATATTGGCAAACCGTTTGAACACTGTAGTCACGTCCTTGGTCAATAGTGACCAAGGGGGGTTATCCCCGGCAGGTCCACCAGAATGAATATCCGCAGGCTGTTTCAGTACCTGCAATATCCACATGACTGTCCTCCCACTAGTGCTATTGTGTCTTTGTCTTTGTGTTATTGCAAGGCATTCCAGAGTGTGGAATAGCCATATTTGTTTCGGGTGTTAGATGTATGGCTTTGGCCCCCGTGCTGTAGCATGGATAAAACTCCTTTTTACACCTCCCCGGTAGCTTGGGTGCGGGTCAATTCCTCTATCACTGGCCCCTTTCCGATTACTAGGGGCACACGACATGAGGCCGCTTGCGGTTCGCATTCGCTCCTCCCTCTCGATTAAAGGACTCTCAATTGCTAATATGGAGGAGCGCATTCCACTTTATTTGGATGACACATTGGTGTATTTCGCTGATACTAATGAATCCCTTCAGGCCCTGTTGGTGGAGATTAATACCTTTGGAGACTGGGTTCCGGGTGAATTGGGATAACTAGTCTTTTCCTCCTAGACGTGGTTGAGCCTCCCCTGATTCACCCGGATTCCAAGCTTCAAGTGGTATCCTCCTTTAGGTTCCTTGGGGTCCTGGTTCAGACCCCTTTATCTTCATATGTCGCCAATAACTTAGATCCTCTATTGGTCCACCTTCAGGAGCAGACCAAGCAGTTGATGGATCTGGACCTTATGGGGAGGGCCAACGTCCTCAAAATGATCTACCTACCGAGATTATTCCTATATCCTTGCCAATTCCCCTTGCAAAATACCTAAATCTATTTTTGATCGCATAGATTCAATATGTACTACTTTCCTGTGGAAGGGTGGCTCCCCCAAGGTAGCACTTGAAACACTATGGTTGCCAGCGCACTTGGCAGGCCTGGCATTTCCCAACTTTCTGTATTTGGCATCCCAGTTGGTGCACATCCACGATTGGCTGTGCCCGGTTCCGGCCAATGCCTGTACCTCCACGGAGGGAGCCATCGCATCTTCTCTGGAAACCCTACATAATATTTACAGAGGCTGGGTCCCCGATCGCCCCGGAACCTCCCTACTTGCCACTTCCCTTTCTTCTTTCCATTATATTCTCACAAAAGTATCCAGGCACACCTGGCTGAAATCTCCCAACAACCCCCTGTGGTTTAACCCCAATCTGCAGGAACTATACTCCCTTCCTGATCCCAATCACTGGTACTCCAGGGGGGTTAAATATTTATGCCACTTGTACGACGCTCAGGGCTTTAAATCTCAGCTACGTTTAGACTTCGATCTACCAAGATCGTACCTATTTTATTACTACCAGCTTTATTACTTTCAGATCTATCAGAAAATGTTCCCCCCGGCGGATAAGGCCCCGCCCCCCGTATTGCGTAGGCGCGTCACGGAGTTCCCGAAAGGAGCCGAACATGTAAAGGGGCGAGTCGGCTCTACGCGGCGCATGCGCACCGACTAGGAGCCGTGTAGAGCTGACTGCGTATGTACCGTATAGAGCCGACTCGCAGCTTTACCTGTTCGGCTCCTTTCGGAAACTCCGTGACGCGCCTACGCAGTACAGGGGCGGGGCCTTATCCGCCGGGGGGAACATTTTCTGATGGACATCAATCATCTGGGCGAATGACCAGATTACATTGCGGCTCAGCTTGGAAACGCCTACTCCCGCGGGAGAAGAACCCGGCAGGCGGATTGTAAATATAGATTATAAGGTATGTACAGCCTAAAAAAAAAAAAAGTGCCCACTGTACATGCTGGTAGTATAAAGAATTTGGTCTTGTATAAATGTTATTTGGGTGAACCTCCGCTTTAACTCAAGGTTTCACAAAGCTCAGGTAAAATTGACCTCTCTGGACATCTCCCTGGTAGACGAGGACTGGTCAGAATTTAGTGATACGTATAAAACCTTGTTGCTTCCCGGGACCGCATCAAACAGGTCAAAATCTTTCATCAAACCCACCTCACTCAAGCTAGGTTGCACAGGATGGGTCTCCTGCCCTCGGCTGCCTGTTTCCGCGGCTGTGGCCAAGAGGCCGATTTCTTACACTGCTTCAGTCCGGGACTTCTGGGAAGAAGTGGGTGCTTTCATATTATCAGCGCTAGGCCTCCCAAACATAATCCACCCCAAGAACTGCCTATCATCACATGCCAAGAGACTGCTCCGTATACTCTTCTTCTATATTAAAAAAAGCTATTTTACTGTCCTGGAAGGGCGCACAGACCTCTCTGAAATCCCTCTGGTTAAAACGTATTAATGACGCCATCACACTGTTTAAACGTACTTTTGAACTCCGGAAACGGAACAAAACCTTCCACAAAATTTGGGGTAGATGGTTTGTTGGTTTGTCTTAAACCTAATAAAAATATCTTTAAAAAAAAAAAAAAAAATATTCATTTTAAAAAATATTTTTTTTATTTAATGTGTAATGTATCAACAAAAATCTTCTGAATATTTTGGTTGTTTTATTATTGCTGCATAGACCACATAAAATGGAATAGATTCTCAATGTTTTTGTTTTAACTATAGATGATCAGTGCAGAAGCTCCAGTTCTTTTTGCCAAAGCGGCTCAGATTTTTATAACAGAGTTGACGCTGCGTGCCTGGATTCACACAGAGGATAACAAAAGGAGAACGTTGCAGGTAATGCACCATTAAAACCGTATTCTGGAGATTTCACGAAAAAACAAGCTCTTTTCTTGTGTATTTAAAGCGGGAGTTCACCCATTTAAAAAAAAAAAAAAAATCTCCCCTTAGCTTCCTGCTCGTTCGGTCTAGGGGAATCGGCTATTTATATTAAAATAGGTGCAGTACTTACCCGTTTTCGAGCTGCATCTTCTTCCGTCGCTTCCGGGTATGGGTCTTCGGGAGCGGGCGTTCCTTCTTGATTGACATTCTTCCGACAGGCTTCCGACGGTCGCATCCATCGCGTCACTCGTAGCCGAAAGAAGCCGAACGTCGGTGCGGCTCTATACTGCGCCTGCGCACCGACGTTCGGCTTCTTTCGGAAAATCGTGACGCGATGGATGCGACCGTCGGAAGCCTCTCGGAAACCTGTCAATCAAGAAGGACCGCCCATTCCCGAAGCCCATACCCGGAAGCGACGGAGAGGATGCGTCTCGTAAACGGGTAAGTACTGCACATATTTTAAAATAAATTGCCGATTCCCCTAGTAATAACGAGCAGGAAGCGAAGGGGGAAAAGTGCCCTCTAAGGGTGAACCCCCGCTTTAATAAACTAAAATGTTAACTAGAGCCTTTTTTTTTTTTTTTTTTTTTTTTTTTTTTTTTTCTCCTCCTGGTGTAGTGCTGATAGATGTGGAATGCTATAAGCATGCTGCATATCACAAAATTTCTCTTTTCAACTGGTTTGCAATAATGTTGGTCATTTTACCATCAGTCTTCTAGAAACACAATGTGATGCGCAGAGACTGTCATGTTTTAACCTATTGTAAGTGAATTCTCATTTTAAAAGTGATTAGATGCTGTATTTTATAATAAAATAATTGGCAGGTATAGGGCAATGAGACCTTAACCACTGGTCTTCCAGCGCAATTTAAAATCACTGTTTACAAGCTACCATTTATAAACGGTCCTGGCTTCTTTAGCAGCTGGGACTGTCTTTACATTTGTAGAGTGGTTGATGGCCTTTGGGGAGCCTTCCAATCACTTCCACATTCCACAAAATTTACGGCTCTTTTCCTTGTCCTACTGCCTCACCATTTATCTTGGGCTCCAGTGCATTACTTTGGTGTGCTGATCTCCTCTGGTGAATGAACATAGAAGTGATGTGTATTCTGTATTGCATCACTTCCAGCAGCTGGGTAAGAAACTAATGGAGTGCAATGTGTGCTTCATTAGCTTTAGCAAAGATCATGGGTTTAATCGACCTCAGAGGAACTGTTATTTCACTATTTAATCGGAGGCTATTGCACCCCTTTGTGATATCAATAAAGTTTATGTAAAAATTCAATAAATAGTCCCCTGGCCCCACGTACTTGCAGATAAGAACATAAATAAATTCAGCAGGTCTGCCTATGTATGAAAATGAAGATTGTGTTAGACAGTAGCATTGATAAGCAACATGTACGAGTGAGAGCACTAATTCTTGTAGATTCACGTAGATACTTTTAAAGCAACCCCTTTAAACAATATTGGGTACAAACGTTTGTTGCTATTTCACATCCATGCACAATTTATCATCTTTTCCTCATCATAACCATCTTTTTTATATTTTAGCAGAAACTAATAATTGTGTTTTTGTGTGCGTTAAATCAAATTTGGTGTATTTTTTACTTAAAATGTTATGCAAGATATGTGACATTGTGAAAATAGGTGAGTGGGTAGTTTTGGAAGCGAGGAGGCGGTAAAATGGGTCTCCTGCAGAAATAGTATCTGGGCCCCCAATCTCTTAAGTTCTAACCAAAGTCTATTCCGTTTGTTGGGAGAGCACAGCCCACGCACATTGTATGACACTACCTTGATCGTAGCCATGGTATGGCAATGAGGGTTGTCCAGGCGTCAGTCCCCGTCCTGCTGAAGTCAGTGAGCGCTGATCCGGCCTCCAAATACTGAGAGAGCGCACGAGGTAAGAGACCAGAAGAAAGAGAGGAGAAGAAAAGAAGGAAGAGAGGAGAGAAAAAAAAACATTAATAAAACAAATTACATAAGGCACATAACACATAAAGAGACCTCTCAAATGCCTTAATGGCAATAGAGGGAGAAGTCCCAAACTGTTCACCCGTCCCAGGGAGCCCCCCTAACTTGCGAGGGCCACCTGAGCAAGGCGAATTGCCCAAATCTGGGCTAACACCCAAAACGGGTAGTCCTACGTGGGAGACGTGATCGGACATGGAAAGTCAGGTGGTTTCCACTCCCCACACAAATAGAAGCATTGCATGTCCGGGAGTATTGTGACCCATCAAAATCTCAGAACATCTCCGGGCAAAAACCCGGACAGCAGGAAATATTGTATGAATCAAAAAAAACAAAAGTAAAAATAAAAGTAACAAATAAAATATAGAAATAGGAAAGGAGCCTCAATGCAAGGCAACAGGCTTCTGGCAGGGGAGTCGGTAGAGTACAGTACTTATGCTGAAGTTGCTGATGAAGCCCGAGTCATCCCAGGGGATAAGGTTGCAATAGTTCCCTTCCAAGCAAGCTCTCTATTATCATCTGGAAATCGAGCGTCCCCGCAGTCCCTCAGTCTCCCGTCGAGGATCCTGGCATCACGGCTGCCGAAGATGTCCGCTTGCGGCCTCTAGAGCGTCGAACCTGCTGCCACGGTTGAGGCACCGATACCATCGGGATGCCAGAAGTGAGCCTCCAGTCCGGGAAATCCACAGGATCCAGCTGTAGTTGCGATAGAAAGCGCGGGAGGTCATCCTTATTACGTAAAATGGCAGACTTGCCATCCCTACTGGCCTGCAGAACGAAGGGGAACCCCCACCTGTAGGTGGCATTGACCGAGTGTAGGGATTCGAGGAGGGGGCCCAGTGCCCTGCGCTGCATCAGAGTGCGGCGTGACAGGTCCTGATAAAAGAACAGATGGGCTCCATCAAAGTAAAAAAAGGGCGATTACGCATCCGCTGCATTATTTGGTCCTTGATAGTATACCTGTGTAGTTTGCATATTATATCACGCGGGTTCTCTGCATCTTGTGAGGGGGGCCTGAGGGCCCTGTGTGCTCTATCAATTTCCACAGTCTCAGTAGGGGAGAGGCCCAGCAGTTCCTTGAATATGCCTTGCAGTGTAGGGACAATATCCCTTCGGCTGCGGTTCTCATAATCATCTAGTTGTGAAATGAGACTCTCAATGTGATTGTCCTGTGCAGCCCATCTATCCCATAGCTGGGAAATAGTAGGCAAGGCCTCTTCGACGATCTGCTCCAAGGCCTCCAGTTTCGTGCTCAACTGAGTGGTGTCTGTCTTTAATTGTTCAATGTCCTGTTTGAAGGCCCTCTCGACCCTGGTAGCAAAGCGGTCCAAGTCCTCCCTGGTGGGGAGGGACAGGAGATGCTGCCGCAGGTCCCTATCCCCCAGTAAATCCGATATTTCAGAGCCCTGGCCCATCGAGACTGGGGTGGTAGGGGGGGTCGGATCCCTTACCAGAGACGGCGTCTGTATAGGAGACCCTCCGTGCTGTGGCGGTGTAGTAGGCCTCGGCGTGTGCTTCACTGCAGCATCCGCCTCCTTGCTTTTCCTGGGCGCCATCTTGGATGACCCAGCATGTGACTGTGTTCCGCCGCCGAAATAGGCGTTGATGGTACCGATCCCGGGCTGCATGGCTGTCCTGGTCCTGGAGGAGGCTCTCCGGTTCTGGGACATGCCTTTGGTGTGCGATTTGGAGCCGCGGATTCGCCGGATTAGGCTAATGTAGCTTCGGTGTGTGAGGAGCTCCGGGAGTCTGCTGTCTCACTCGGCCATGCCCAAGCCATGCCCCCGCAAGACTATGTGACAAACAGTTGCAACAAGTACTGTTATTCTCCAAGGTGGTTTCTCTTCTTTTTTTTTTTTTTTTGTTATATAGTTTGGAAGGTTAAAGTAGAATAGGCAAAACTTTCTTTCTTTATAACCCCTGTCAGATATTTTTTCCCCGCAACCTTTGTCACATTTGCGGAGATTTCCCATTCCATCCCATAGCCAAACAGGAAGCGAGCGGAAATCCCTGCAAATTAAGGGAATTCGTTTGCGACACCCAAGTCACTAGAACTAGTGTCCCCATTGAAAGATTTATTTATTTTTTTAAATAGTGCAGCACCGCAAAGTCTGAGTTGCACGGATTTGCACAGTTCTATTGCCGACATTAGGGAGCGATTTATGTGATTTGGAACTGTCAAAATCCTATGATGAGTCGCGCCGCTGTAAATGGGGGGGCCAAATGTGCAATTTAGTTAAAGTAACCCTTTTTGGCTATAGATGCACTCTAACTTGTCTACCAGAGCCATTTTTTTCTCGGTTGTGTTTTTACTGTCAGTGTCATTGGAGAGCCTCAGCCTAGTCTAATGAATAGCCTATAGTGAAGGGGAATCCCCTCTAGCAGGCATATGACCAGAATACAAATTAACACTTTTACCAATACAAAGACATGACACTTTGATGCTTTTATATAGTTAATTTTTAGCAACAGCTATTTCGAAGCCTATCTACACAATATTTAACACTGTAAAAATACACATACACAAGTATAGTGTGTGATTGTGTCATTTACTATATTTTAACCCCATAGCTGACATTCATCATCTGTTATATAATGTGCATTTTTTTATTTATTTTTTCAGAGGAATGATATAGCCATGGCAATAACAAAGTTTGACCAGTTTGATTTCCTCATTGATATTGTTCCTCGTGATGAGTTAAAGCCTCCAAAACGCCAGGTGAGTAGCTCGCATGGTAGTAATAGTGAAGTTGCTTCATTGCAATATTTAGAATTGTTGCACAAAGTTAGACTGCAGAATGTACTTTTCTATCATCTGCCAAATATACTTTCAGAAAGAACTTTTGTTAATGCAAATAACCGAATGGCAAAAGTGGTGACTACAACTCAAAAACTAGAGCAATGCTTTTTGTTTTTAAAATTGACTCCATTTTAAGAATATTTATTTAGCCATAGCCTTGCTACACGCTTACGTTTCGAGAGGTTTCCTAAAGGTACTCGATGATTCTTATATGATAATACTAAATAAGTGGTTAGCTGCATGTTGAAACCTGAAACTTTCTCCCTTATTTTATATAGTCTTCTAATATTTCTTTCTATTTCTTGTGTCTTTTTGTAAACCTATCCTCTGAAACCACAAAATCAGCCAAAGAAGGGAAAGAGAATGTTTGTAGAAGTGCTACTTAACCAATCCTGAGTAGAGCATGTACAATGGGCCTCGTTAAGCCATGTGCTCAAGTGACTAGTCTGAGTTTCTGTGTACAGTGGGGTTATACCATGTGTGTTCGTTCTTCCTTTTTTTTCTCTTTTGTGGACATTAGTATTTGAAGAAAACCTAATCTGCAGGCAGTTTCAGCTGCTGTAAACATCCTTGACTGGAAGCTGTGAGACTGAAAGGAGCTTTCAGTCGGATGTTTACAGCTGTTGGCTGCTACACTCTTCTTTGACAATCTTCATCGGAGATGGCATTCTGTTCACTTATTAAATAAATGTATTGTTGCTTGGCATTTTAACAGAGTGGTATTTGTGGGAATCACACCTTGATTTAAACTAAATTTATGTGGCTTGTGACAGCATGTTAATGAACTCTAGGCAGTTGTGGTTTGTTTTTGTTTGATACAATTTTTGATGTGCTGTTTTAACAAGTTAATGCTAAATTGATGTATGCTGCTGCAGGAACATTACAGCTTTCTTTCAGCTGGATAGTATAGCTTATGGCCAAACCATAGTTCTTTTTCTTTTTTTTTCTCTTCTTGGTCTTACACTAGAGCTAAAATCTCGAAACCAGTATCTTGATATGCCAAAGTTTTGCATGGAATTCACAAGATCTGTTATTGCCTCCTGAGACAAGAGGAATACTTTGCATTAGTAGGGATCCAAGATGCTTATTCCCATTTACATGCGTCATTGACGCGTCCTAAGCTTCGCAGTAGGAGAAGAAACGCTTCCAATTTGCCACACTATTTGACCTATCTTCTACACCCAACATATTCAGTTACTTGTACCCCTTCTTGCCCGCTGTAGAACTCGGGGCATTCAGATAATGGGGTATCTAGACAACCTTCTTCTGAAGGACTCCACTCCCCTTTAATGGTCTGCAAACATCCAAAGGACTATTCGGATGCTTCATGCTTTTATTTGGGTAACCGTCTTTTAAAAGTCTGCTCTCTGGCTTTCCCTTCACCAATATTTAAGCCTCATTCTAGACATAGCTTGGACAAAGTTCTTCACTGCAGAAAACAAAATCTTTTCCAAGACCACATGCTTGGATCTGAGAATCTCTCAAAGGGATGTCTTTGTTGGTAAGAGTTGTGGACCTCATGGTAGCCTTATTTAAGGTCATCCCCTTCTCCATTCCATTCAAGATCTCTCCAACTCCACATCTGTCCTCGAGCAAATGCTCCAATTCATGACCACTCTATATACCTCTTCAGCCAAACAAGGACCTCCCTAGCTTGGTAGGTTCCAATCCAACCTTGACAACAAGGAAGTTGATTCTACCACACCCATGGTGGGTGATAACAGCTGCTCGCCTCATAAGCTTGGAAGGAGTGTTCATATCCCCTACAATTTAGAAAATCTGGACACCTAGGGAAGCCAAGCTCCCTATCCTGGGGTTCAGAACAACTAACCTAGCTTTGAATCAATGGACCTCTTGATCAAGGTCACCTGATCAGGTGCACTCAGACAACACCACAGCTGTGGCCTGTATCAACCAGGGGGGTGTCAGATCATATGTCAGGTAGCCTTAACAGAAGTAAATCTAGTCATCTCTTGGGCCGAGACACTGTCCAGCCCTCTCTCTGCTGTTCACATCCCAGGTTTTGCTGCCTGGTCTGAGGTGAATTGGTATGTTATCCCAACATCTCAATATGTCATAAATGGGGAAACTCCAGATGTTAACATCCTGGCCTCCAGGTTGAACAGTGAGTTTTCCCTTATTTGTAGCTAGGTCTAAAGCTCCTCAAACGTTGGCATTAGATACTTTAGTTACCTGCTTTCAGTTCCAGTTCATATATGCCTTCTTCTCAGTGCAAATATGCCTTGACTGTTCCTACAAAATGGAACAAGAGGCAAACAACAGTGATTCTCATTGCACAAAATTGGCCCAGGAGAACTTGGTACACAGACCTGCTCAAACTACTAGGAGACGTTCTCTGACCTCTTCCAAACAGGCCAGACCTTCTGTTCCACACTGCTTCTTAGTCATTGGTTTTAAAAGCATTGCTAAAACACTTCCAGAAAAATGTACTATTCTATCTGAAAATCCTTCTCTGGTGTGAGCACAGGCACTTCAATTCCAAAGATCTTTGTGCATCAAGTTCTGGCCTTCCCAGTCTGTTCCAGTACCTGGCCTTAAGTACTCTAAGGGTCATGTTTCAGCCTTGTCAATTTATGTTCCAAAAACCTCCTGGCTTCATTTTTTCCAATAAAAAAAAAAAAGGGGGGGTTTCCTGGATTAGGCCACCTTTACATCTGTGCCTCTTCGAGATGTTAATCTGGTGTTCTCTGCCCTGCGGAAACCAGTTTGAGACTATGAGGGAACTCTTTGGATGATCTTTTAATACGAAGTGTCCTCAGTGGCTGTCTTGTCAGGAGACATTTTTTGATCCTTTACAAAGTAGTTTTTCACCCAAGACCTAGTCCTTTCCTAATAGCAAGGGGAAAGGGAGTAGCCGCTCCAGGTGGGAACCCAGATGAATATCCTCTGTTGCAGACAACTCAGGTGCAGGCAATGCACTTGGCAAAGCAGGAACAAAAATGGTTTCTGGACAGCCACACTCTGAACAAGTTGTAGCCTGTATTAAAAAAAAAAAAAAGGACAGCACTACAAGTCATAGCTATGACTAAGCACTAGTTTTAGTGCGAAACGTGCCAGAAGTCGGGTTTTATTTTATGTTGCTGTGACTTGTAGAGCTGTTCATCGGTGCATTCTAACATGAAGCTTGCCCAGCTTTGCAAGGCTGCCACCCGGTCTTCAGTTCATACCATTTCCAAGTTCTACCTCTAACGGGTAAATGTCCAAGATTCTGCAGCTTTAGGCTGCAAAGTTCTTTTTAGCGGCAGTCTAAATTAGGTCTGTTTATCCTTGTTATTATTGGGCTTGTTGGCACAGTTCTTTTTATAAGGTTGTTGCCTACCCTTATTCATCGCTTGGGGACAATGCCTGTGAATTCAATTTCTTGAAGTATTGTACAGAATATGTGTGTGTGTGTGTGTGTGTGTGTGTGTGTGTGTGTGTGTGTAAAATAATATATATATATATATATATATATATATATATATATATATATATATATATATATATATATATATATATATATATATATATATATATATATATATATATATATATTCTCTCAAGCACTACAAAGTAAAACGGGGGGGAAAATGTCTCTGAAGTGGGGTAGAGGGTCATAGTGGTACACTTAAGGGTTGAAGTGTCCAGTCACACAATGGTAGCAACCTTTAACCAGGATCTAACGTGTTCATGGGGCTGAGGAACCACCTTCAAAGGTCCATGATATAGTGTATGTAAACATCCTACACTCTCAGCTGTGAATATATGGTGGCTGGGAGAAGGGTGTTTACGCCCACTGTCATGGAATAACCCACTAGCTTTTTGAAATTTTCAAATATCTGTTACCTTTTACAATTCTGTTGTGTCTAGAGCCTTGAGTTTGCAGCCCCCATATTTAGGAGCCTGTGTTGCAGGGTTTTTTTTATTTATGAATTTAAATCTGCAGAAGCGTTCCGCACTATGGCGTTCCGAAACTCAGGCGGAATTTGCCGCAATTTCAAATCCCGGGACGCCCTTGTCAATCCCTGTTATTTTCGATGGCTCGATTTTGTCGCCCAACTAATTGCTTTAAAATCACACGCCGCCTGTCGCCCAAAAAGTTCCAGCGATTCTGTTTGGGCAGTTTTACCATGATTCGTTGGGTGACAATCACGGCAAGATTGTGCTACAAATTCAGTGCCATTAAAAACAGGGCGTCTCACGCGGCGGTTCAGAATAGTGGGCAGAATCGCTGCAATCCTGAACGCCATAGTGTGAACAGAGCCTTAGTGAAAACTGAAAGCTATTATCTTGGCTTCTCAAAATGAACAACATTTTCTTAATGCAGAATATCAGTTTGGGGATGTCATTTAATACACTGTTATATTTTTATATAGGTTTAAGGCTCCATTGACACTTGTGTGATTTTGTCATTGGACTTTGGGCATCAGTCGCATGATGAGTTCTTTTCAGTGCATCCTGTTCAGATTGGTGCAACTTTAACCACTTCAGCCAAATCCAGAGGATTTGGCTGCTAAATGACCGGAGCACTTTTTGTGATTCAGCACTGCGTCGATTGAACTAACAATTGCGTGGTCGTGCAACACGCCTTCCAAACAAAATTTATGTCCTTTTCCCCCCACAAATAAAGCTTTCTTTTGGTAGTATTTGTTCACCTCTGCGGTTCTGATTTTTTGGGCTATAAAAAAAAAATAGAGCCACAATTTTGGAAAAAAAATAAGCAATATTTTTTACTTTTTTGCTATAATAAATACCCCCCACTTATTTTATTTTTTTCTTTCTCGGTTTATAGTTGAACGTATTTTTCTACATATTTTCGGTAAAAAAAAACGCAATAAGCGTTTATTTGGCTTGCGCAAAAGTATCGTCAAAATAGGGGATATGTTTTTGTTGTTATGAATAATATACTTTTTTTTTTTTTTTTTTTTTTTTTTTTTTTTTACAAGTAATGGTGGCGGTCAGCTAAACCCCCCCAATATCATGACTGCGACATTGTGGCGGGCACATCACACTTTTGACACCATTTTGGGACCATTGTCGTTTATACAGCGATCAGTGCTATAAAAATGCACTGATTACTGTGTAAATGACACTGGCAGGGAAGGGGTTAACGACTAGAGGGCAATGAAGGAGTCGAGTGTGTCCTAGGGAGTGACTGTGTGCGTGCTGGGCTACCTGTGACACAACACTGATCACTGCTCCCCATGACGGGTCCTGTCACAAGGCAGAACAGGGAGATGCCTTGTTTACACAGGCATCCCCCATGTTCTGCAGCTCCGTGACAAGATCATGCACGGAGCTCACGTGCCCACGCGGCAGCAAATTTGAAGAGATGTACTCCCATTTGCCTGCCGTGCCATTCTGCCGACGTAAATGTTCGTGCGGCAGTCGACAAGTGGTTAAAAAGGTGTCTGCACTACTTTGGTGCAACTTGGATCCATTGAGTGTAAAATTGGATGAATATTGTGCTCTAGAGTAGCACTGGATATCGTGTGACTTTGGAGACACGCTAATGTAAATGGGGCCTTATTCACAATAGATGCATGGCAAAATATGTGTGCATTCTCGACAGAACAATTCAACATACATAATTGTAAATGTTTGTTGACTCAGCATGTCAGCGATCATTCTGCATTATCCCCCTCCCCTAAAGTAAAATAGATTTTTCCTGTACTGGGAATTGTGTATCTTTTGCAAATAAACCTAAAATTCCTTCACTCTCCTTTTTCATTTCAAACGAACAGTACTTTGCACAATGTTTAGATTGCTTGCTGTTTCTGAGGCATAATTTATCATTTATAAGACTGCATGAAAAAACATAAGTTGTGTCTAAATATCTCTTGATTAGTTAATCCTCTAGCACTGTTACTTTATTAGTGTCTGACTGGGGAAAAGCATTATTTCAGTGTCTATATGTACATTTCCACATAAGTGTGAATATTTACAATATGCTGGCAGAACAGTACCGATGGGATGACCAGCCCATGAAGAGTGTATTAAGAATTCAGAAAGAGGTCTGTCCACTGAGGTGGGTATTCAAGTGTTTCGGGGTGATATGCCAGTCTCAGCCCAGTGCAAAAATTATAAGATGGGTTGTATTGTGTTAAATTGAGCAGGACATATGTTGTCCTGCTTTTGTGCTTTAAATACACTGTCATTAAAGTGTTACTAAACCCACATCAGTAAAATCAGTCTGTATATGCAGTAAAGCATGCTTGTTCTCACGGCGCAACCTAAGGGGTTAATCCTCTGCATTGTGTAAAAAAGGCTGTTTGATCCTGTCTGATCATTTCCTTCCACTGTCTCCAAAAAAGAACCTGATGTTTACAGAGCCAGAGGGGACAGACTGCAAATGATCAGCTTGGTGTGCTAGAGCGTGTTTGTTTTTTCTTGTGAGTGCATGTGATCAGCAAAGGCCCATTAGCACTGTCCAGACAGAGGGTCAGGGGTCCTGCATTAATATTGGACAAGCATGGGAGAATAAAAACTCCTACAAGCTTTAACCAGACCAGAAGTCGCAAGACTGCTATATACTGCTGATGAGAAAAGGTGTTTAGCAGTTCTTTATATTTACAAAAATAATTGCATTTTACATGTTCTGCGTATCGTGGGAGACCAGATATCGTGAATGCAGGGTTCTGGGTTTAGTAACACTTTAAGTGAAATATTATGTAAAATACAGCTGCCGGTTTTGTCATGATTATTTTTTTTTATTATTAAATGCTGATGCTAAATTGCTGCCTTTTCATTTACCAATTTCCCTATTGCATTGTCATG